>NW_028227259.1:46950216-47167716 GCF_978045245.1 Mus caroli | reverse complement strand
CCTCAATCTTAAGCTTCTAAGATAGCTCAACCCTATTTTCCTCTCAGCATGTGCTCTGCCCACACTCTTCTTTGTCTGTGTTAGCTCAGAACTATAGAGTGTGAGCATATTTACATTGTAGACAAAGGACTTACAGAAAGTTCTCAAAAAGTCTTGACTGGGGAGATGGTCTATTAGTATGGTGTTTGTATCCAAGCATGAGAATACACATGCAATACTCCCTAAGACCCATGTATAATGTCAGATGCAGTGACACACATCTGTAATCCCAGTACTCTAGAAGTGGAAGCAAGAGATTCCAGTGACTCCCCAGCTAGCCAATCTACTTCAATCCAGTTTTAGATAGAGACCCTGCCTCAAAAATAAAGGGAAGAATGATTGACTCGACATTGATTCTGGATTCTACATGCCTGCGCACAGATACACACATAATTCACTATGCATGTAACCCCCCAAGAAGTCATAATGAAACTCATGATCTTTGAGCAGCTCATCTATCACACCAGGGTTTCACAACATGCTAGCTAACATCCGATCCCATTTTACAACACAAGAAACCAAGATATACTTAAATAAAATAATTTTCCCTTGATTATATAGCTTTTAAATGATAATGGTCATATATGAACAATCGGGTTAGCTCAGTATGAACCATGACGCCCAGAGCCACTCTAACCACTATTATGACTGTTCCTAAGTATTCTAGAGAACACTTGGGCCCAAGAGAATGTAATAGCTCTTCAGTTCATTAGGCATATTAATTTGGAAAGATTCAGAATGTATCTCAGTGTATTAAAATATTAGAAAATTCCAGTGGAAAAGAAATATTCTTAAAAGCAGACTTCCTCTATTATACACTTAAGGTTCCCACGAAACTTTCAAAGAGCATAGAAAATCCCTGTGCTCTCAGCTCCTAGCTTCTGTTATTGTTAAGAGTTCTGACATCAGTTCTAAACCATGTGCTGGCATGGTAATATTAGCTACAATCCATCCTGTGTTCAAATCTCTTTAGGGTTTTGTATGTGTGCATGTGCCTGTGTGTGTTTGTGGGGAGAATCTAGATTTCTAACTGGGATGCCTTCCATATTATCATTATGTAGTTTTCTTGGCTGTGGCAGTTTTTGAGACATTCCTTGTGAGATTTTATATATATATATATATATATATATATATATATATATATATATATATATATATATATGTATATATGGACCAGAGAAGTGTGCAAAGGCTTGAATTAAAGACCCACTTCTCAGCTATTCTCCCTTCATCAGATGGGGAGTGGAGTGGAGGATGGTATGGGTTAGAATTAGCATCTTTGGAAGAAAGTTTCTGGAAAGTTAAATACTTTAGCTATACAAAGAAAATAACCAACTCCCACCTCCACTTACAAAACCCTGACCCTTGTTATGGTGCAAGCTAATCCAAAGGCTGTGTCTTTGGAATCCTGATTTCTCTTGTAAGGCAGGGTCTTAGAGATTCAGTGTGATTCAGCTTGGAGCTTTTGTCTCCTATCCGCAGGTGTGCTATTTTCCAACCTTGCAGTGTTCGGAGCCAGTAGCTTTCTTCAGAGGCAGTGATGAAGTGGAGCCTGCATACACTGTGGCAATCCTCCTCCTCTGAAACTCTGCAGGATAAGAGAAATCCTCTCCTCTCTGGACTTTGGGATGTGGAGAGGTCTTTTCTCTTTGGAATAGTGTATGGCCTATCTGCTCTGTCTCAGCAAGAGTAGCAGGTTGTCTTGGGAAGACAAAATGTGTTACTTTACTGGGAAGCAGGAGCAGGGAGGAGGCTGACATTTATAAAGTAACTATATTAGATACAACATTTAAGTTGCCTTCCGGACTTTAAATGTACCCAACTCACTAAAAAAAATAATAAAACATCTCACAAGAGGATTTTCTTCAGAGCAGACATCTCATGGAACATAAGTAACTGATTCAATGACAGAGCAAGGATGGAGCCAAGATCAGAATTGATTCCGAAGCCCCTGTTTTTCCTCACAGAATATTCCAGAAATACTTTTGGATGTAACTCAGCAGAGCACATCATACTGCTCTTGTCCTTTTCTGAAGAGTTTCCCTAATTACTCCAAAGCTCAAGAGTCATTTAAGTTTGGAGAGATGTTGGGAAAGGGTGGGGGACAAGAACTGTGGCCGAGGGTCAGGGTTTCACGTTTAAGGTCTGTTGTCAAAACAACGTCTATCATCTATGTGGCAGTTATCTTGCATCTCTCTAAAGCAAGGGCAAAGGTTCTCAGTGAGAACAGACAGACATGTGGATCATGCAGAAGTCACAAGACCAGAAGCCACTGTCAAACCCATGATGTCGTCCCCATCCCCACCCCACCCCGCCCCCGCCCCGCCTTAGAGAACAGGGTTGGTCCTCAAGAACCATCAACCACCATCTGACATTTGACAACTATTTATTCTGTGGAGAAAAACAGAAACTCTGACTAACAATAGAGTTAGCTCAAGCCTGAAGAACCAGAAGCTGGGGGACAAATTGCTTCCTACTTACCTTGTAGGGTTGTCATGGAGATTAAGTTTTATAGAGCCCTTTATGTAGACTCTAGCACAGGGAAGAGATGTGTTTACTGAACAAAACCCAAAGGGTTCCCACACTTTCTTTGCTGGAACATTAGTTCCAGACATAGCTTGTATTCCTACAGTAAAGGAAATGCTGGATAAGATGTGATAGAAAAGAGCTGGGCAGATCTCTTAGCTGGTAAAGCGCTTGCCTTTGAAGCATAAGGATCTACGTCTAATCTCTAGGACCCAGTTAAAATAATCGAGATGTAATGATATGCACATGTAATCACAATGCTAGACAGAAATGGGTGATCCCTAGGGCTCACTGATCATCCAGGCTAGGCTGCTTAGTGAGTTACAGGCTGATGAGAGACCCATCTCAAAATAGACCAGTGCTCAAGGAAGTTGGCCTCTGGCTTCTACATACAAGCACCCCACATAAGGCACACACGATCATGGGTATACACAACCACATAAAGTAGCAGATACAAAGACTCAGCAGGGCCATTATACTGACCTCATAATATGCAGATTCTCATATCTGCAACTCTCTTTATTATGTGAGTATGTGCTAGAGTGTTGCAGATCTCCAAGACCAAAGTCAAAATTAGGTTGTTCAGCTCCTTCAATCTTGTGAATTTGTCTACAAAATCAGCATGTTTAAGGAATACAGTATTACATATAAAAATGTCGGGAGATTAAAGCTGTACCTATGTGAGCACATACCTTTCCCTGTGGGTAGGCAACATGCTCAAGTTGGTTAACCAGTGAATGTACAGTGCTGGCTTTGTTCCTGAAAAGTACCATCACACACTTCATGATACCTGAGAGGTCAACTTACGGTCTTCATCTACACAGGGATGGGTTCTCAACACAGAGTTCCTAACTCCCTTTTTAAATGGAGAGGTGCTCTAGCAAATTGCTTTGTTAGCTATCTTTCAAAATTAAATTGGGTCCTATCTAGATGTTGTCAAAAAAAAAATCTAAGGCCCAGAGAAGATTACAATGTTTATAAATCAAAATCTGCTCATCTTATTTGCAATGTTTCTGTTTTAAAAAAAAAATCCCAATTTGACAATCTACATTTTAAATTTGAGTTCACTATCAATGTGAAAAACAGGTGAAGCATTAAAATGCAAAGAATAGGTTTTATTGTGGAAATTCTAAAAAAAAAAAAAAAAAACCAAAAAACCAAAAACAAAAAAAACCTCTCTTTCCTGCCAAAGTGGTGTGAACTGCTGGCTTGGGTTTCATTAAAGAAAGCTAATCCACACTTGAAAAATCACAGGTATTATTTAAATAGATTTCAAGAACCAGGAAATTCTGCTTTTCCATATAATAGAGATGCCTGAGAATGGAAAGCATGCTAAGGGAGGCACTACCAGATACATGTACATACATGGGGTACTGTCCCAGCTTGCCTGTGGGTGGCTATTCACAGGGAACCTCAATCACACAGTTGTGTAGTGAACACATTGCTTTAGTTTCTAGGCATGTTCCATATCTGGTTCATTCTCATTAATGCTACAAGAGCATGAAGCTTGACGCTGGGTTACCTGCAAGAACAGGGAGTCCCAGGGTCTTGCATTTCCCCTTTGGTGGCCTCAGGACTTCACCACTCTGGCAGATTCCATCACAGACATGAAACAAGGAGTATTTTAGCTCTACCCACACTGCTTTACATAACTTTTCCGAGCCAGCAGGAAGACTGTAGGGTTATGCAGACCTGAGTTTGAATTCCACCTTTCCCCTGTGACCCATTTCCCCTGTGTTAGGTTTCTCTAGTAGAACAGACTATTTATAACAGATATATACCACAAAAAGGGGATTTATTAGATTGGCTTTCAGGATAGAAGTTAGACAATTCAACAAAGGCTGCCTGTCTACATGCTGGAGAGGCTGCCAGCCCAGTCTTTGCCTAATCCACCAGGCTGGATGCCTCAGGGGCACTAGTCTGCCACTCAAAGTCTGGAGACTGCTTAGAGAGTGACTGGACTTCAGTCTGCATTAGAAAACAGCAGCAGTTGGGTTCTGATGGCAGCACAACAGGAGAGATTCATTAACAAGCAGCTCAGGCAGGCGGCTGGCAGCATTGCTTGTTCCTCACAACTCTATATGTGGAGTCACCACTAGAAGATGCCATCAACTTTGAGGAGTGGGGTCTTTCCTACAGGCTAATCCTTCATGGAGACACCCTCACAGACCTGCCTGGTAGTAACAGAGAGAGACCATTGACAATTGAGTTTAACTATGGTACAACTCTTCCTAGTTTTGGCACGCTGCCCACATTAATATCATCAGATTTCAGTTCCTAATCACAACTAGGAAAGACTTCGTGGGAAAGCCTCAGGTGAGCTTAGCCAAAAGGACATGGGGTGATAATCTTGAAAAGGTTTTGTAAGAATTCTATTTGCTGTTTGGTGGGTATTTTTTTCTGGTGGTTGACACTAATCACAGAAACTGGCAATTGACTGTAAAGGGGTGGCTTTGTATTGAAGGTTAGTTTCTATGTTCTCCAAAGCATCTCACAAAAATCTCTCTGAACCCCAGTTTTTTCACTATGGGGGAATAAGAATATGCATCTGCTCTGGGTCTCCTGAGCGCCGTCAGTACATGGATATATTCAGTATTTTGTTTTTGCTCCTTTTACTGAAGAGTCTGAGTACAAATAAAGATTAGCCCGTCTCTTCTTCAAGAGTGTGGATTCTGTGAATGTCCTGGTTAGTTTTAACCATCAACTTGATGTTACCAAGAATCTAGAGAATTTCAGTGAGGAATTGTCCCAGGTTGATTTGTGGGTGTGTCTGTAGGGAAGTGTCCTGACTGTTAACTGACATAGGATGATACAGCCCATTGTGGGCAGCAGCATTCTCTAGGCTAGGCCCTGCATTGTGTCAGACACAATGGTGAGGACAAGCACAAGCAAGTTTGGCAGCAGGGGTGTATTCATTGGTCTGTTTTTGTTTTTTGTTTGTTTGTTTGTTTGTTTGTTTTTTGAGTGTAGGTATGGTGAGATGTGACCAGCTATCTCAGGTTCCAGCCTTTGTGACTACCCAGCAAGGATGGACAGTAACCTGGAATTATAAGCCAAATAAACCCGTTTTCTTCCTCTGTTGCTTTTTGTTAGCGTAGTTGTCACAACAGCAGGAGTGAAACTAGGACAATGATCAAGGAAAAGTGTTACGCTCACTGTGCTGTCCTTCTCTCTTTTAATATCTGATTCCTCGAAAACGGTAAGTGTTTGCTGAATGAATAACTGAGAGAGTGAGCGAGTGTAAAGGAGTTTTAGGCAGAGCACCCCACTCATCTATGTAGCCAGACTACTAGATGATGGCTCTACAGTGTCTGCCTGAGCCCTGGCCATTATTTCTCTGTGTGCATCATCTTCTGTGAGATTCCTTCCACTACCTAGCATCTTGTCAGGCCACCACTCCTCTGCCTTCTGCCCCTCCCCCAGCCAGTGCGTGTTCAGGGAATGCAAACTAATTTAACCAGAGCCAAACATAATTAGGAGAGTAAATCTGCTGCCTCTGCTGCCTCTGCTGCCTCTGCTGCTGCTGCTGCTGCTGGAGCGATCGGCTGAGAAAGGCATACAGAGCATTCCAAAATGCAATCCGGGCTAGAGGCTCCGTGGACTCCCCACTGCTACGGTAATCAATCCACTGCTGTGGGTTGGCCCCTCCACACCAGCCCGGACAGGAAGGAGTTCATTGAATGGCTTCCTTTACCGGCTTCACCACCAGTTAATTGAGGAAGGTGGGAAGTAGGGACAGCTACAGTACATTTTTTGGTCTGTTCCCAGAAATTTACTCTTGACCAAAAACAGTTGCAGATTTCAAGTCGTTTTTTTGCGTTCACCCACTCATTCATTCCTTTATTTTTGTTGCATTTGTTCATCTACCCCTTCTTCCCACTGGCCACTCTCCCCTGTGCTGAGCTTGCCAACGGCAGAGCAGAAGCTCTCTCAGGACATCCACTGAGGCTGGTTGGTTAGTGAATGGTCTAGGATCTTAGGTGCTATTTGGTTTCTCTTTGTTTCTCTCAGTCAGACACCTGCATAATTTTACCCTTCTTGGGCTTCTCAGGAATGGAAACATTTGGGATTTGAGGAGTTAGCTTAGCAGGCAGATTCTGTTGACTTCAGGTTTTAGGTTTACTTGGGATGCTTGAGGTGGGGGAGTCTGATGACCTGGAGCAAGCTTCCTGTTGTCCCTCTGAAATCTCAGTTCCGTTATAACAGCCTCCTCCCTTTCTGCTCCTCTGAAATTAGCGGTTCCAGTGAGAGAGCTGGAACTCAGCTCCTCTTGCTGTGGATCTGTGCATGAAAGGCCATTGTGGAAGCTGAGACTTTCATGCCCCTCCTCACCTGTGTGTGTGTGTGTGTGTGTGTGTGTGTGTGTGTGTGTGTGTGTGTGTAAGAGAGACAGACATGGACACAGACATACAAGCACATAGAGAGATAGTACAGAGACAGACAGACAGGCAATCAGACAGAAAAACAGATAGGAAGAGTAAGACAGAGAGAGACTTAGGAAGGGAGAGAGGAAAAAATGCAGAGGAAGGGACACACACACACACACACACACACACACAGAGAGAGAGAGAGAGAGAGAGAGAGAGAGAGAGAGAGAGAGAGTTAATTTAGGCCAGACTATCCCAGACTATCCACAAAGTAGCTATGGAGCTGAGACTCAACCTTCCCGCCCCCACCTTCTCAGAGCTGGGATTACAAAATGCCTGGCTCTAAAGTTTATTAGTGTCAGATGCCACCTGGGCATTTGGTTTCCTACCCCAGGGTCTTGGACACTCAACAGAGTGTACCCATCTGAGGAATGGAAAAAGGATAGATTTTACTCACACTGAAGCAGTTGGGAGCAGCTCTAAATTTGAGTCCCCGTGTCCCTGTTTCTAATAACAATACCTATGGTATACCAAGTGATTACAAGGGCCTTTTGCTTTATTAAGCCATCTATCTACAGCTGCATGCTGAATCCTTATAGAAGTCTCACAAAGTAGCAAAACTGCTCCCACACTCAAAACAAGATGGGATCCCAGCCCCTGAGCTTTCCAGGGGGCAGAACTAGGGATTGGCCAAGGATTTGTGCACATATACAGACAGACAGACAGACAGACACACTCTCATACACATGCATGCACACACATACACACAGGTACATACACCACACACGTACATACACATGCATGCACACACATACACACACACACACCCACACACACCAACCTTTGCCCTCGTAAACATCCTAGTGAGTGTTACTCCATTACCTTTGTATACTGCATTGATTATTAAGGGTTCTTTTTCCCTGAGTGTGTGTTTTCTGAGGCAGGATTCTGTCTTTGTTGTCCTATATATCCCAAGTCCTAGTTCAATCCCTAACACAACGTAAGAGCTCCATTTGTAATCAGTGAATTAAAGAGGGGCTCAAGAGTAACACAAGAAGTGCTAGTAGCCCATCAGAACTCCTAACACTCCTTCCTTAGCAATAGTTTTTTAAAAAATTAAGTTACAGAGCCAGGGATGTAGTTCAAATGGTAGGACATTTGCCCAGGGTTTTAGAACAGTTCGCTTTTCATATTGTAAAAATAACCAAAATGAAACAACCTATTTCATTGAGAAAGTTTTCTTTCCCATTTTGGAATTTATTTTACTAACTATTAACAGTGAGTCCCCTTCCAGGCCCTGTAATCTTAGGAGGGACTGAGATGGACCCCTGCCGTAGGGGGGTCCATCTCAGCTTAGGCATGGGCAGAGTACCCATGGGAGCAGAGGATACAGGGCGTGCTGTGGGGAACTGAGGCAGGTGACTCATAAGATGATTTTCCTCATACAAGAAGACTCAGTTTTTAAGACTCAAGTCAGCTAGAGTTAACATCAGTGAAGAAGATACCAACGCAGGAGTCTGAGTCTCTGAGCCTGCCTCTTTCCTAGCCCTCAGTGCAAGTGAATCTTGCACTTGCTCTGTTGAAACTGTATATTGGTGCACCTGCCCATCCAGATAGGGAGACTAAAAGATTCTTTAGAATAGTATGACTTTGGAAGCCTAATGTTGTTTCTCCACACACTGGAGGTTCATAGTCAGCAAATGTGTTCTAGGGGCTGCACTTTGAACTGTCTGTAAGAGTCAGAGATCTGGGTTCATTGAGTACAGCAGATAAATAATCTCCTTCTTGGGTTCTAGCTTAGGGTAAGATGGGCTAGAAACAGATAGGAATACATAAGAGCAGGGCAGATGCTTGCTCAGAGCTATGTGGTTTGTAATGATGCTGTCAGACAGCATTTGCTGGCAGTGCTAATGAGTCTCCCTGGAAACTGGAGTGGTTGACAAGGGGATTACGAATCCGGAAAAGTACTGTTGTGAGATCGGCTGACTTAGGAGTGACAGAGCCCACGGATCATGACAGATAGGGGATTCTGTCAATTCCACTCTGCCTGGGAAGAAATTCAATTAGAATACATATGTTGAAACTTTCTTCCTAAGGTATTTGTTGCAAACATCAGTGCTCCCCTTTAATGGTTGTTAGTATCAGGAAATGAATATCTGATTACATTCTTCTAAGGCAGCTCCCTTAGCAGCAGGTGGAATCTCATCTTATCATATCTCCTGCATAATTCATTTTGGGCAAAGTCCCTTGAGTTTTGCTTTTAAAAACTTGAGGGAAAAACAAGACTGAGATGAGGGTCACAAGAGCATTTAAACATTCTGGATAAGTGAGAGCGCCTGGTGGGATTCCAGGAAGAGACTCTGAAATGTGGACTGCTTGCAGGTTCCTTACTGGGAAGCTTTGGCAAGGCTGTCACCTGATAGGGATGTGCAGGTAGAGGGGTAGGTGATGTCTGGTGGCCCTATATGAGGCTTTCAAGTAAGTGAAGAGGTAGCTCTTTTATCCACTACACATTTTCCCAGAAACCATGTCCAGTTCCTGGCTAGATTTGATTGTTTTTGGAACATAAAAGAAGATGGTCAGATGCAGGAGATGGCCAGCCATGATTGCTGCAGTTGATGCTGCTTCCCGGTACATCTTTCTCTGTTTTCAGAGTCAGGGTGGGCTTCTGACTCTTTCAGGGTAAGGATGAATATGTTATGATGACCTGACCTTCCCTAACCCAAAGTCATGTTTCCCTCAGTAGAGCGTGGCATAGCTTCCCAGAGAGTCCACTCCCCGTTTGTTCTCGTCTCTTCAGGCATGGCTTCTGAAAAAAACTGGGACCTGGGAAGTGAGTCAGCACTGGTTTGTGTTGTCTCTGGCCTCTCTTTCAGAGGCTATAGTCACTCCATGCTCAGTCATAGGAGTCTTAAAAGCCGTGTGCAATGTGCTCATGGACTGTTTTTTTAAGCTCTTCTTGAGTTTAGCTGCACGCAGTATCTCTTCAGAGCTATACGAAAAGAGTTATTCCTACAAAACTGAGATTAGGAAATATGCATATATGACTGTATATATAGGTTGATGTTATCCATTAGCCATAAACCATGTGCCACTATTGAGAATTAGAAAATGATTCCATTCCTCAGTTAGGAAGCAGTACCATTTAATGAGAGCAAGCTAGATGCTATGAAAGAATGGAGGTGCAGAGCAGAGTGGTATGGAGAGTATAAATCCTGGGGAGTCCGAGCTTTGTTACAAAGCAGTGGTATCCTTTCTCCAATGCTTCTTCTAGAGGGGAACAGAAACTAAAGCACCTAGCCAGGCTTGTCCATAATTTTGCCATTGAGTCCTGACATCTTCACCTATTAAGTCCATGCCTAAGAACGGTACAATCAAGTTACAGAATAGTTTGCTAAAACCCTCCTACTATTTTAATCAAGTGTGTGCTTTGTGTTGAGTAGCAGTCATGGCTATCCTGGGGTACATGAGGGCCCCTGGCTGCAGTTTGCACACTACAGGAGGGAGGATGTGGCAGATGTGGGGGGTAATCCTATTCAGAGAAATGGGAAGAATTGGGCTTGTCGGCTTGTAATGCTGTTCCAACACAAAAAGGAAGAGGGACAAATTCTGAAGTCATTCACCAAGAACATGGATTTATTGGGACTAGTGTCTGAAACTCCATAAAGAGATCCTTACATTTCTTCCTCCAAAGGCTGGGGAGGCGAGCCTGCTTAGTTCCTCAACTTCTGGATGTGCCTTTAGAAATTGCATCATCTCAAAATTTTTCAGGTCTTAGAACCCAAGTATAGGATCTGGAAGAAACCAGTCTGTGTAACACTGATCATACGAGCCTGTACTCCATGGATGCTTTATGAGACTGAGTCTTGCGCTGACAACCATCACTCAGTTTCCTCATTCATCAAATAGTACCTGTTTCCTCATACAATTGATGGGGCTACACTAGCCAACCCGTGGAAAGTGCTCATCATTAGCTCTTGGCATCCATCAAAATGTTCAGGCAACGATAACTTAATGCTGTTGCCACTGCCATCACCAAGTGGTGTTTGTATAGTACAGTTAAAGCATTGCGGGTGTCAATCAAATCTAATGTTAAGTGACATTTGCTATGAAGTAGATCTTAAGACACCATGGCTGTGACCACTGGCCTATGATTCAGTTTTCAGGAGATTGCCTGTACACTGGCAATCCCCACAACTTAACATTTCAGAGCACAAGATAGTTGTGGACCAAGACAAAGCACGATTTCTTTTTGCTGCATTGTTGTAAGGGCTGGAAATGCACCCTCATATGGAGATACTGCAGGCCTTCTCTGTGCCTGCACACCTATACTGAGCTTGCACTGGCCTCTGAAACTATTATACATCCCAAGGAGGAATGAATAATATCAATAAGCCACACTGCTAGGTATGACGTTGTGTTTTTTTCATATACAGATGCATCAGAAGATTAAAAGTTAGAGGTAGCTTAGGGATTAGGTCACCAAGGAGGAATTTTCAAGTCTCTACCTGACTTGTTTGTAAGATAACCATAGACAATACAGGCCCCAGGGAAGCTGAACACCCTTCTTCTGTTGGTAAGGTCCACCCATATGTCTCTGTAGTGCAGGTCAGGAGGGTGCTCATGGGTTTAGTGGATAAATAAAGCAATGGCCCATAGAGATAGTACCCAAACATGTGTCATGGGTGAACTCTTATCTGTGTGACTTTGAATCTGAAACTGTTGCTGTACAATACAACATAGAAAGACCTTTACGGCCAAATAACGTAAGATCTGCTTTGGTTATTGTTGGCCTCCATTTCCCTATCTAAAAGCTATTCATACTTTTTCCACTTGGATTTGGGAGATAGTTAGATATGAGGTATACAGAGGACTTGAATGACATGTCAGCTAGGCAGCTAAGCAGCTCACAGATACTCAACATCTGTCCTCCAGTGTACGGGTGTGAGTGAACATTTCATATTTGTATATAATACTTACACCAGACGCTTAGCCAGATAAGCCTCAGAGCTGGGATTCGAACAGAGTACTTTGACCCTGCACTGTTGCTACACCCAGCTTTTTGCTATCATTGGCCATCCTATCATCTACAGGAGAGTTGGCTAGTTCAAAGGAAGCCTGTAGTTGACTGCACAGGGCACACTGAGGGGTTTCTGGAGTGGGATATACATGGGAAGGGAGTGCCAGGTACACAGAGACTCAACTGTGAGTAGACAGATTGCATAGGGCCTCACAGGCTGCTCTATTTAATCTGTTTATTTAATCCATGTTTAAATTGTATGTGTAAGAGTGTTTTCCCACATATATATATCATGTGCATCCAGTGTCTATGGAGGCCAGAGGGGGCATAAAATCTCCTGGACCTAGAGTTCACAGACAGTACTGTGGGTTCTAAGAACCTAACACTGGTCTTCTACAAGAGCAGCAAGTGCTCATAACTGCTGATGCATCTTTCCTGTGCCTTATAGTAGACTATAGACTATAGAGTGCCTTTTGCCTTAACATTGGTTGGAAGATACTGTCTGAGAGTTTGAGCAAAGAAATGGGATCTTTGCTTTGATTCCCTGTACTTTAATTCTCTTGTTTGCTTTCCAATAACCATAGTCATTGGCAAGGTGTCACTACATGCATTGTTATGCTAATCTCTTCATAAGCACGTTCTTATTTGATTTCTAAACCAGATCTGTGAAGCAGTGATCCAATCCCTGTTGACAGCTGGGAAAGCCAAGGGGTTTGGAGGTTCAGTAGTTACCAAAGTTCCCATAGCACGTAAGCAGCCACACTGGATTTCAGCTTGTTCTATTTGGCTTTCTTCCTCTACCATATCTGAAGCTTTCTCCTTTGCTGTAGTTTTGCTGTCCTGGTCCAGATTTGGTTCCAAATGGTCTGCATCTCTCTGAAAGCAGACACTTGATTTGCTCCATTGCTCACCAGCATTGGCGAGAGGGCCTGCACAGCATCTCACCAGACTCCCTCATTGAGGAGGGAAAGGTAGAGGGATGTCTAGAAAGATTAGAGAATTAAAACCCTGAAGCGCCTTGGCCATGGCATTCCAGCACCAAGCCTGACTGATGGCAATTCTGACACATGCTGATATCATAAGCTGACCTTAAGCACCCACTCTTACCATTGAGAGTACTTGTGAATTTGTGCTATTAGGTCTTGCATCTCTTCTACCTGAGGTGTGCTGTGTGGGGGGAGGTGTTAGGGGATCAGTAATATTTATTTCATTTATTACTTTATCCCCATCATTTGGTGCACAGTTTAATACATAGTCAAAGCCCAATTATTATTTGTTGAATGCAAACTAATAATAGCAAGCCATTGTGGAGTGTTTTCTCCCTTCCAGGCACATTGCATTATCGTTTAATCATCATAGCTTTCAAGAAAGAGTGGCTGTGCCACTCTTGATTTCCACCATCCTGGGAGGTAGCAGAACTCATTGGGCGAACACACAGTAAGTTAGCCTGAACATCAGTGTCTTTGGATATGAAATTAACAAGTACAAATAGCTATGTCTAGAGCCACCCCAGTCTTAAAATTAGTGCAAGAGAACCCGACCCTTCATCCCCCACTGTTTCTTGTTTCTCAGCATGGCAGGGTTATTTTGGGAACCCTGAGCTTTCCACAAAGCTTGCTCTGTTTCTTCCCTATGTTGCCATTTCAGAGAACAAGGTGGAACTAATGCCTCAGCCTGGCTGGCTAGCTGCAGGGGGTAGAGAGCTGGAGGCAGCATCTTAGTACTTGGCTTCCTGGTCCTGGACTTGAACTTGGGATGCTGCTAGCAGCTCCTGGCTGCTCAGATGAGTGATGATTTTGCAATTTGCTTTTCCCTCCTTAAGTGCACACCACAAGATGCCCCATCTTGAAATCAGTCTCATTTAAGAATCTATCCTTTCTGAAGCAAATGTGTTATCTGAAAACTTTTTATGGCTTATGAGAAACAAAGTGCTCTTTCTGAGTGTGAGTGGCCTGGGTTTGTCTGATGGTCTTTTTCACTCCCGCTTGGCCACCCACATAGAAATGAGAGTGGGAAGTAAATGAGGTTCTGTTGTTTGCTGAATAGCCCTACCCATGCTCCACTGTGGATAGGACTAACACAACTGTGTTAGGATGGGGCCAATGACTATATTTGTGTGTGTGTGTGTGTGTGTGTGTGTGTGTGTGTGTGTGTTTTAGAGACAAAGTCTCAGGGATATCATGAAGCCCAGGATGTGCTCATACTCTATGTAGTTGAGTGTGCACTTGAAATTTCTGATTCCCGTGTCTAATTTCAGTGTTAGAAATGACAGACATGCTCACACCTCCACCACCACTGCCCCACCTTATTTTATGTGAGGGTGGGGGTTGGACCCAGAGCTTCATACATGCTATGGACCCAGCAGAAAGTATTTTTACGCAGTGAGCCACATTGCCTGTCTCAATTCACCTGTTATTTAGCACCTACTCTCTGACAGGGATTGTGCAAAGGTTGAGCTTCATTCTTTGCCCGGTGACCAGTGTCTTTATAAGAGGAGAAAACAGGGATGAGAGTGTAGCTCAGGGATGAGCAATCAATCACCCATCATAAGAATGAGGCCTTGAGTTTGACTTAGCAGTACTAAAAGACAAAGGAGGAAGGAAGAGATGAGGAGGGGGAAATATCAGGAGGAGGTGACAGGCTCAGGAAGACACACACAGACACATCATGATTGAGCAGAAATGGGGATAATACATCTGGAATCCAAGAGACAGCAAGGACAGCAAGCAGCATCCTTGAAGTTGGGGAAAGGTGTAGAAAAGATGTGTCCTGTAAGATCTCTGTAAGATCCAGCCCTGCTGACATGCCTGAGTGTGAGAGCAGTGACAGCCTAAACTGTACAAGATTAAGGCACGTCACTACAGCACCTCGAGGGGCACAGCCTACCCAGCATTTTACAGTGGGAACCTGTACAATCTTCTTCTGTGGTTCTGGTTCCAGCCCCTCCTTCAGAACAACACAAGCTCCACCCCTGGTGCTGAGTTGCTGGGCACATCCTTTTCTTTCCTTCTGTCTCTGATCCAAATTCCTCCTGGATAGTGGAAAGACTTAACACTCACTGCCACAGTCTTAGATTCTGAAAAACACTTAACACTCAACAGCCTTGAAAAGACAAACAAAACAAAAGAGGTTCTTGGCTACAGCAGACTTTCTAAGGCCTTAGAAACCACAAGCAACCCACATTTCTATCTAATTCTACTGATATTAATCTCTTAAGATTTATTTTAGTTTGAGTTGTGTGGCTATGTGCAGCAGTGTGTGGGTATGTGGATGGGGGTCTAGGTGTATGTGGAGGCCAGAATCAGTTCATCCCCCTGAGCCAGTTACAAGTGTTTGTAAAATAGCTGATGTGGGTGCTGGAAACTGAAAAGAGTTCCGTACAAGCACAGTGCACACTGAACCACTGAGGCATCCTTCTATCCTCCTGCTGATAGTATTTTTATTTTTTACATTTTTACTTGTATTGTGTTTATGTGTGTGCCCACATATATGTAGGTGCCCATGTCAAAGTCAGTTTTCTCCTTCTAATGCGTGGGTCTAGGAGCAAGCATCTCTACTCACTGAACCATCCTGCCATTCGACTGATATTATCAAGTACCCATTCTCTGTCCGAATTCGAGCAATGAGTTGAAAGCCAATGAAACCACAAAAACCTCTGATTTCTGAAGTCTATGGTCTAGGTTGAGGGAAGGGTCAGGTTTACTAGCAAACATACAGGAGCATGTTAGTATTATAGATCTCTTTGAACAGTTCTAAGCTCCTAAAAGGACATAAATCAGGGTGAGGGGACAGTCACTTCAGCCACTTCAGCTAGACAGTGCTGAGAAAGGCTTCTTCTCAGAGATGACATTGCATCTGGGCCTTAATTATTAAAGAGGACACATCTTCAAGATGTGAAGGGCAAGACGAATAAGCACAGACACACCCCCTCCAAAAAAAACAAAAAGAAGAAAAAGTTAGCATGTGGTATTTAGAAAATAGAAAGAAATTACTCTAGCAAGGGACAAAAGGGGTTGAGGGATATGGAAGAGTGACAGTGAGACAGACTGGTCTTGTTCCTCATCTTCTGTAACAAGAAGAGTTCCACGTTGCAGGCATGTGACTTATGTGCCTCTACTGTGAGGAATGCTGCTCACTGAAAATTACATTAGATGTTTATGGCTGGCAAGGGGGGATGCAGCCTTGATCAAATCCAGCCTTAGGAATGGGGCCACTTTCTCACCAAGGCCAAAGAGAGCAAAGCCAGACCTTGCATTTTCTTCTCATTAAATCATAGAGGGCCAGAGGGGCCACCCATGGAGGCTGTCCTTACTTGGCAGTTTATGCCTGGCCTTTACTTGGTTTGAAGCTTTATGTTCTTTGTGTTCTAGCAAAAAGGCAAGGCAGAGCTGACTTCTGGGACTCCTGTCTCGGCTGATCTTAGCCATGTGCCGGCATACAAGCCCTTCAGCCATTCTGTGCCCTGTGGTTTGGTGCAGGGTGGATATGAGAAATGGCTTCTTGTTACAAAGTCATCGTGTTTGTCCTTGGTTTTGTCTAATTGCCTCTTTGTGGCCAAAATGTTCCTAGCCTGCAATTCTATAGGAAATATAGTTTGCTTTATTAAATAGCATTTCTAAGGAACTTGAGGGGTCTTTGGTTGTGTTTGATTTTCCCTTTGCTTTTTTTTTTTTTTTTTTTTTTGAGATTTAATTTGTTGCAATGTGTAATCACTTGCTCCTGCACTGGAATTACTCTCCGAGCTTCTACAATCATGTAGTATAATTCCCTTTATTATTTGGGAATCATTTTTAGCCTTCTGTTACAATGGCTGGACAAGGAATAGATGAAGCCAATGTAGTATGTCCTTTCTTTCCATGATGTGTCTCCCAGGGAGCAAACCCAGGTCATCAGGTTGGATGCCTGCTTCCTTTGCTTTTTGTCTTCCTATGGTTTGGGAAAGAGGGGCACTGCAAGCAGCAACCCTCCACAAATGTCACATGAACCTCACATATCTTGTACCAGTAAGGTTTATGCTGTTGACATTTTACACTGGAAGAACTACAGCCGGGGTCAGAGCTATAGAGCCAGGCAGGCTCCTGGAATTCCCAAGCCTCTCCCCTACCTGTCTCCAACCTGCAGTGTGATTTTTCTAACGTGTAAACAAATAGGAATAAAGGCTGCTTCTGAAGTGTTAGAACAAAACAAATAACATGTAGTGAAATGTGTTAGTGAGTCCCTTGCCACACACTATTGATAATTAATGCTGTTTCTTTACCTGGAGGAAAATAGCTCTATTTTTACTTAATACAGAGAATGGTAACATACCAGGGCTTTAGCGCAGTGTTAGGGCTCTCAAAGGAAGCAGACCTAAGAGAAGGTATCTATATGATACGGGATTGGTGCACAGTCTTATGAAGATTGATAAATTCTCAACTCGGCAGGTGACGCAAGAGCACCAGACCCCCCAAGAGACACAAAATGCAATAATGTTGAGTTAGAGTACATGAGCGGGACAAAGCAAAGGCCAAGCTCATGCAGTCAGGTCGAAACCCCTGCTTCTGAGTGTCTGTCTACCTGTGTGTATGTCTGGATCTATCTATGTGTGTGTCCATGCATGTGTGCACCTGTATATGTATGCACATGTATACTGTCCCTCAGGTGCTGTACACCTAAAACAATCAAAAACAAAAACAAAAAACAACCTTTCTCTCTGCCTTGTTCTTAACTTTCGTTGTCTGACACAGGATCTTTCACAGGCTTGGAGCCTGCCAAGTAGAACAGAATGGCTGGACTCTGAGCCCCAGAGAGCCACCCATTTCTGCTTCCACAGCACAAACACACTTGCCTTTATTATTTTTTATGTGTATGAGTATATTGTTTGCATGTATACCTATGTACCAAGTGCATGCTTGGTACTCGGATTTCCTGTGACTGGAGTTATAGATGGTTGTTAGCCACCATGGGAGTGCTGAGAATTGAACTGGGTCCTCTAGAACCCCAGTCAGTGCTCTTAACTGCCGAGCCATCTTTCTATCCCCAACACCTGGCCTTTAAATGTGTTTGAACTTAGGTCTCTTTACAGACTAAGCCACCTTAGCCCTGGAGCTACTTCTTAGATAGGATATTGTTAGTTCTATCCACTCTTTAGTTGCTTTGATGATACCCAGTCACAGTGAGAAGGTCTACTTAGTACAGGTTAACATGTGTTAACAACATTGAAAAAGCAATCATAGACACATTCAAAGTAGCATTACCCAAGTATCTGAGCACCTGGGACTCAGTTGGACATGCAAAATTAGCCATTTCAGGGGTGTAAATTTGAATTTTGCTTTCATTTGCAAGTGACGTCAATCAAACTTCTTGACTTTTCCTGAACTTCATTTCTTCTTTTGTAAATTCTAGTGCCACTTGTCGTTTTAGTCTAAGTACTGGAAAGCAATACTCTTCCTCCTCCAGAGAAAAGATCTAGTAATTCTTATCATTGTCCTTATTTTCACTCTGATATGAAAATATAAAGTCTAGGGACATGTAGGTAATGTTTACATGTTTGTCATGTTAATTTTTATATGTATTTGTCATCCATAAATAGTTTTAGTGTTGTTAAACACTTTTATTCAAAATAGATGTACATTCACTGGAAGTTGGAGCATTCTTGGGTGTTTATGAATCTGGTACTTGCATGTTGGGTAATTTTGTGCAAATTGTCTAACTTCCTCGAGTCAAGGCACAAATAAAACAAATGAGATGCTGTATGGGATATTGTATGTCCAGCATTGATCTCTTTCGGAAAATTGATTAGGTGCAGAAAAGATAGTCCTTGGATTCCAGGTGCTCTAGCCGGTGCTGGCAGAAGTTGTTTGGGACAATCCTATGTAGACCAATGGGAAGGGAGCAGTGGTCATGCAGAGGTGGGGTGAGGACAGGCAGTGTCAAGCACATCAGTGCCTGTAAGTGTGGAGAGCAGCAATAAGCAACCTGTGGATAATAGAGCTTTTAAGGGAAGAAGAATTATTGTACAGGTGTTATATAGGTTAAGATGATACAGCACATTTGTGTTCTCACCTTCTCCCTCTCCAAGCTCTCTCTGCGTGTGTGTGTGTGTGTGTCTGTGTGTGTGATGCCTGTATGTTAATATCTTTCAAAGGTGACTGTTGATTCTTCTGGGAGAGAGTTCCAAGATAGTTCTGATAGTTCACACACAACTACCAGGATCTGAGGTCCTTACCCATGTAGAAGACCTCTTTGACACTGGTTGCCAAGTCAAAGATATGCCTTAAGTTAGTACAATGGACATTGGATCCTTTCTCTTTGTATGTGGTATATTAGTTGCTTTGCTCATCACTGTGATAAAATATCTTTCAGAAACAACTTAAGGGATGAGGGCTTATTTGAGTTTACAGCTTCAGAGTGTGTAGGTCATCATAGCAGGAAAGGGGTGGTGGCTGGAGATGCATGGTCAGTGATGATAGGAACCTATAGTGTGGCTTTTTACACATCATAGCAGATGAAAAAGTAACAGCTGGACCCAAATTAGAAATCAGTATAAGTTTCAAAGACCTGTTCCTACTGAATACAACATCCAACTAAACTCACATTCCTTCCCAAACAGTGCCTACACACACACACACACACACACACACACACACACACACACACACACACACACAGCCACACATGATAACAAGGAATAACAAGCATGGCGCCTCCGCAAGACACAGAGCTCAAAGTCAAGAAGCTGTTAGGTTCAGTGATGTCAGGGAGAAGACAGGATGAGGAGAATGGATTTGTTTGCTGAGAGTTATGGGAGCTATCCCTGGAGCTATGGGAGCTATCCCTGGAGCTATGGGAGCTATCCCTGGAGCTATGGGAGCTATCCCTGGAGCTATGGGAGCTATCCATCCCTGGAGTTTTTAAGACACTGTTGAGAAGCAGAGTATTAGAGATCCACCTTTTTCTCACCTGTTTACCAACAAATGTTTTTACTGAAAAAACAAAAACAAACAAACAACAACAACAAAAAAAATCAATGACACTGTCCTGAGTAGGCAGTGGTTTAGTTTTATCACCATTTTCGAATTACAAAATAAATAGCATTATTGACAAATCAGGATTATGTTATGGGAATGACAGGCTCACATCCCTTAATTTTTTATGCTAAATTGATTTTTGGTTGTTTGTTATTTGTGGTAGGCATGATTCCCCATCAAAGACGGTCACTTGTATATCAAGCCTTTTGACATTCAAACTGATAATTCTTTGAGATACGCAGGCGGGACTGTTTGTTTGTCATATGATCTGTCTTCTTGGTGTATTTTTACAATGCCTCACTTTTCTGAAGGTAAAAAATGTCAGATACTCTCTCCTATTTTCTACTAGTAGTTTGAAATTTATTTTCTACCGCCATGTGCTTATTCCATATAGAATATATTAATTACTAGAGGTATAATCTGTTTTTTTTAACATTTCAAAAAATAGTGACAATACTATTGAGCAAATGTTTCATCCTGACCAGGTTCATAGTTCCAGACATGTAATTCCTTCTATTAACAGACCCCATGGTCAATAAAGAAATAACTGATTGAACCCATAAGCATTGTGCCACTCCAGTCCCTATAGGGAAGTCTTGCTGGGAAGGTCAGTACTGTAGCATACAGGTTCTAACCTTGGGGAAGACCTCAGGTCTCGTGTCTCTTCTAGGACTTCCTACTACTGTGAAAGCTAGCAGGCAGGGAGAGATTCTTGGCCAGATTGATTTTTTTTCTAAGTCCTATACCCAAAGTGAATGATGTCTTTAGCAGTGGCGTCTCACCCGCTGACCCTGCTGCCTGACCATGCTCTTTCTGTTTTTCACCCATTTTCTAAGTGTGCGTCTGCTGCTCTCTTTCCCATTCTGTCCTATCGCTCTGCCTCTACAGCCAGTCTTCTTCACTGCATATTATAATGTACAAATACTGTGTTGGTGCTATAAGCTGTATGTAAACAGTATTCTTAAAATTTCTATTTTCTTTCTAGTGTCCATATAGTTTCTTGAACCATTCTTGCATGGTAAAATAAGCACATTGTTCCTGACTCTTTTTTTCCCTATTATGAGTACTCCCATGGTGAATAATTTTGCGTATAAAGCATTTACATATTTTTGGATTATGTTTTTTGGATGGATTCCCAGGAATAGAATTACTGAGTCAAAGGGCATGAATATTTTTAATTCTTTTAATTCATGGAATGTATTTATTTAAATATTTCAATGGAATAAAGATTCTGGTAAGCCCCTGGTACTCTATTGTGTGTTTGCATCGAATTGGACCATGCCAACCCTCTGTGTGCCTTGAACAGTAGGGTCTCACCACCTTACCCTCCTGTCTAACAATACTCTGTTGGAACTCCCTCCCCGTGTGCACTTGTTTTCCTGTCTATCCTACCTTTCTGCCTCTCTGGCCAGTGTTCTTCATTTACATTATAGGGTACAAATAGGTCTGCAGGGCTATAAGCCACAAGTAAACATTACTTTAAATAATTCCCTGTGGAAGTTTAAAGGGAGATTAGAATATTCTCTTCAGTGAATTTATTTTTATTTTATTATTTTTTATCGTTCCATATTTTTATTGTTTATCATGCTTCTTGTATATTCATTTATTCTGGTAGTCATTTAATAAGCACCCATCCTATATACTTCATGGTAAAGAATAAACAGGGTCTCATGAATCATTTTCTCATTGACAAAACAATAAACAACAAACCAATCAGTGGAATGCTTCACCGGAGGGAGGCAGGCTGATGTTACAGGGAGTCCATGGGTTGGATGATCTGAAGTGACAACGAACCTGAGATTGGATTGACAAGGAACAGAAAACTACACCAAAGTTCAGGAAAATATACACAGAGCCTCAGAAGGGTAAACTGGCCCAGAGCACCCTGTAGAACATGGACTGTGGCCTGCGACAGAAGGAAGGAGTCTATGGGAAAGACCAAACCCTCAGCAGTGTAGGGAAGGTAAATGAGATGGGGTACCAGACAAAGTCCCAGGTCTACAGCTCTGTATGCTCAAGGCAATAAGCAGCTGTGAGGACTGAGGGGAGGGACGCACTAAGACAGTGAACAGATTAGAGTTACAATTGAGAGGGCCTGGCTGCAGCCCTGACTAGTCAGAGGCCAGTGTGTCCTTTAGCAGAGGGTCAGCAGCCAGTTGGAACTGCCGTCCTTGAGGGAAGCTGGAGACTGAAAGACTAGGATGTCATGCATATAAAACACCCAGTGAAAGAGCTCTCGAAGAGAACAGAAAGGAGACATTGGAATATCATCAAGATGTGTTGAGGTTCTATTTTAGGATTTTTTTCTCTGCACAACAACGTGTCATTTTTCCCCAACCCCAGAGAAAAATCAGTTGGGCTTTCTTTTCTAATGGCATTCTGAGGCCTGAGTCCTAGCATAGTCCTCTTAGGTTTGGTGCAGATCTAAAGAAAGATTTATCATTTGATCAACCATTTTGATACATTTGGCATGGGTCAGGGAAAAAAAAGCTGTTGAATCTTTCTAGTTTTCCCAGAGCTGTTCTCATCTGCCTGTGCTTTTGCAGGAGGACAAAATGCTGCCCATGATTCCATGGTGAGGTCTTGTCAGTATATCCAGTTAGTGCCGCCTCATGGAATCTCTGCCACTTGGGACGACTAATGCATTAGGGTATGATGTCATCTGACATGTGGTGGTCCCCACTACAGAACTGCCAACCAGGAGACCTATGCACCTAGAATGACACATCACTGGATCATTTGCAAGACAGCTTCACATAGGGTCTCCTGTATATTATTTTTGATATGTTAAATGGCATTCTTCCATGCTTAAGCATAAAATAAGAAAATGAATTTCACAGAAAAGAGCCCAGCAAGTCTCCCGCATTGCCATTTAATTGGTCTGGGACCTTGGATCTTTTTCTTTTTAAATTAAAATACAATTACATAGTTTTCCATCTCCTCTTTCCTTTCTCCAGTCCCTCACATTTACTACTCCCTTGCCCCCTCTCAATCATGATTTCCTTTTCTTTGTTATTGTTACACACACACACACACACACACACACACAATGCCTAGCCCATTCAGTGTTAACTTGTATTTCAGGTGTGATCTGTTGGCATTAAATAAATAATTGGGGTGCCCATCCTTGGTAAAGACTCTTTCTCTAGCTCTTAGAATTTCTTAGTTGTCAGTATTTCTTTGTGTAGTGGTGAGGCCCTGTGAGATTTCTCTCTACCATGCTAGGATGTCTGTTGGTGTTTTCTGAGTCTTAGGTGCAGGAGTTGTATTGTAGATGCATCCACTGGGGCTGCACACTCTGTAACTATGCATTCTCTGTATTTTGACTAGTTGTGGTTTCTTGTAATAATCTCCATCTGTTGCAAGGAAAAGGTTCTTTGAGGAGTGAGAGCCACACTTATTTGTGGGTACAGTGATAAATAGTTTAAATGCAGTTAGGTACTGTGGGAGTTTAGTGGAGTGACAGTAATAAGTGCTCTTCTAAGATCCATGAGTTCACTAGCCTCCAGTAATTGGCCAAGTTTCCAGTATAAGGCATGATTTCCTTCCTGTTGAGCATGCCTAGGTCCACCTAGAGAGTTGTTGGTTATGGACAAGAGGTGGGTCCCACTATTGCTCCCGTAGTGCTATGGTGTCATATCGTGCTTAGTGCATATCATGCTGGTTGTCACTGTGGTTCATAGGCACACAGCTGGGTGGGACTATTGGTTGCTTTCTTCCCTTGGAAGTTTGTAGAGCATCATTCAGTGTTAGGAAAGCTAGTTCTCGGGAGGGGATTTTTCAGGTCAGACCTAGCTCAGCTCCTCTGGACCTTTTGTTCGGTGTTCATGTTATCTTCAGCAATGGGGACTTTTCTCAGTCTCTGAGAAACCACAACAGTGATATATACTGTTTGGGGAGTCTCTTGGGCTCTCCTTACTGAAAACTTGAAAGGGGTTTCTCATCTGGATATTGGTTGGTTTATTTTTAAATTATCTCTTAAATTATAAGAGATTATATACCTCTTGTGAGTTGGGCCCATTTTTTTAATATCCTAGAGATTAAAGTTTCTCCATGAAATTGTGATAAGGAAGTCACTAACCTAAGAGGGACATTGTGAAGACTAAAGGCCACATATAGTGAAGAGAAGTACTTGTATTATTGTTGGTTACACACCTGCCAAGTGTCTTGTGTCTTTGCAAAACAAAAGGCACAAGTAGAGATTGTAAGATCTCGGCAGGAATGCAAATGTAAAAAGGAAAAAATTATTTTCTTCCAACTGTGATAAGTCTGGTGGCAAAGGGCTTAATTTGGGAAGCAAAAGCACATACCACACACACACACACACACCTCTTTTTGATGATGCAATGCAACGTTTGTTATTGCAATGTTCATAACTGTGATTTATTGAGTCAAAGTTGGAAAAGGAAATGCATGAAATCCTTAGGTATTTTTCTGGGAAAAGACAAAGATCTATCTTTTACTGAAGAGACATATGGACCTGAACCAGAGCCAGGGCCAGGGCTTCCTGTAATTTTTACTCTGCCGCTTTTCCACAGAGGCATCTACTTGAATCGGGTTGAGTATAGCAACTCCATTCTCCATGGAAAACCTTTGATTTCGAAATTCCAAGATGCTCTGTCGACAGGGACAGTTTCCTGTCATGGCAACATGCAGTTTTTGGATGTCTCTGAGGCTGATAGCAAACATTTACCATCAAATAAAATACAGTTTAGCTGAGAATAAACAAGATCAGAGTTGATCATTTGAGAAGAATGGAAGCACGGAAGGTTCTGTTCCCCTTAAAATACCCTACAGATAAGAAAGGAAGAGACGGAAAAGGAGAGGAGGAGGAATAGGAAGAAGAAAGGGGATTTAAAGGTCCTGCCGTTATCCACGTCTTGCTTCTGCAGTTAGGAGCTAGCAAGGGAAGATATGCCCAAACGCTTTACTTTGTTTCTCTGTTCACAGACTCTGTAGGGGTGTTGGAAAGCCTCATTTTGGGTTGTCTATTTGAGATGAGATGGGAAAGCTGCTCACATTCAGTGCAGTAAATAGTCATTGGAATTTCATGCCGCTGAGGTTATTTTGTGGGGTATGAGAATAGAGGTATATTACATCCATAGTGGGGAGTCCAAATGTAGACACCGAACTTCCCACATTTGAGCTCTTCCTTGGAAATGAATAGCTGTGTAACTGAGCACAAGTGGTGAAATTCCTGAGTCTTGATTTCTTTATCTGTGAAGTGGACACAGTAAGGAGACACATTGGATGGGTCTGCTCATAAAGCTTTAAGAACCTATAATATTGGGAAAGGTCAGAACAGCAGCTTTCACACTGTTCAGGGTTGACCATTATTATTAACGTGTTCTGAATGAACATGACTTATTTTTAAATTCACAATCTAGGAGAAAAGATAGCTAGAGATTATGAGAGCAGAAAGGGTTAGGCAGCATGGTGGCTGTTATCTATAACCTCAATACCTGGGGAAACTGAAGTAGGAGTATTGCTGTTAGCTTGAGGCCAGCCTGAGCTACATAAAGAGACCCAGCCACACAGTGAGACACTGTCCTAAAAATAAAAATATCCAATACTGAATGTAAGAGCGAAGGCAGTTTCTGAGAGATTTTTTTTCTGTCTCCTATCTATCTCAGTGTAAGAACAGGAACAACAAAGACATTTAGAAATGCAAGGGTGACCCTGATCTCTTGGTCTTCAGTTCGTTAGCTGATGTGTGCAAATGGGAGTGACTGAAATTCAGGTGAGATACAAATCAGTATGTACAGCCAGTATGTGTGCGCAGAACAGGTGTCATGAGACAGTCTTCTGCCTAAACCACAAGGTACTGAAGCCACTCAACACCCTTCCCACCTCCCTCTCTCAGACCCCTACATAACACTCTCTACTTTGACCTGGTTTAGTTTAATTAAACCACACACACACATTTTTAAGGAGCAGATGCTTTAAGTGTAGCTCATTCTTTGGAGGGGGGTATATGGGTACCACGTGATGAATGGTTGCCATGGTAATTTCTCATTATTGTTGAATTGAAAAATAATTACTCTGGCAAAAATCCCCCGTAACCTGTCAGTGTTTAAGTTAAAGATGCCGGGGGGCATCCCCAGTACCAAGATCATGTTTTTGGTGGAGAGGGACAGAGTGGAAATGGGAGAGAATTCGGGATGGGAGCAAATACCTCTGTGGATTGTTTTAATATAATTAAGGATCATTTCTGCTATTTGGCATGAGTGTGTCTCTCATCCTGATGTATGACTTGGCTGTCAGTGGGACTTGGGCTCACCTGTGAATGGGACAAAAGAAATAAGAATTTTAATCGCTTAAATGCATATGGGGGATTATTTAGGATAGAGGAGCTTCGATGGTATTTTTACCTAATTAAAATATATGAGAATTGTCAACAGTACTGCCCTTGCCAGTCCTCCATCCTAGTTAATTTTGTGTTTATTTGCCTGGAAATCGCTATATAGCTTTCTAGGGTTGAGGAAGAAATCCAGTTTTTACCTGGAAATATCCGTTGAACACTAGCCAGGGAGTTCAAATACAAAGCAGCAGCATGGATGGAAAGTGCCTGTTTGCTGGGAAAAGACAGGTCCCTGGAACAGAAGCTGTATGCGACAGGTGCACAGCTAGACAAGCACATGAATTAGGGGGTCTGGAATCCCATCACTCTTCGGGGTCACTGCACAGGACCATGATGAACTTGGGCTTTCTACGACAGTGCCAAGATGTGTCCTCCTTTTGGGGTAAGAAAGCTCCTAGCATAGCCCTCCCCTTTGAATTAAGAACAGACTTTTCTTCCGATCTCAATCATCCTTCTGCTCCACTGTTTCTTCTTCTTGGACACATAGATGTAGAGGCTCTTCCTCCTGGCAGAGCCAGTGTCTGCTTTGTAATTCCATTGCAGTCTCTATTGATCCCACTTAGAAACACATCACTTAAAGGTTCTCTTTGTTTCATTTCTACTTGTGCATCCATCCATCAAACTAGAAGTCTTTAATAGTGAAATCCAAGCTCTTCCTAATCAAAGGACCAAGGAATCAGCCCAGCATGTTCCCCTCTTCTAGGCTACTTCAGATATCAGTCCCTGAGAAACTCTTACACATTTACAGAAATCTTGCCACCAAGGTTCTCACTGCCAGTCATGGTGGCAAGATGTTTGATATTGTTAGTGGAAAAATGTTTAAAGAAAGTTAATATATTCATTTCATGCAGTAGTGTTCGGCGAATATAAGAAAGTAAGAGCCGGGTCTCTATAAAGTGGATGGCTCTCCAAACAGATAATTGAGGTCTGGGCATGTAGCTCAGTGATAGAGCACTTGGTTGGGCATGCACAGAAACGTGGGTATGAGCCCCAGCAGAACAAAAGAAACTAAATCTACAAACAAAGCAATTATATTTTCAGGCCCATCAAGATGACTCAGCAGGTAAAAGCCCTTCTAGCCAACCTGATGTCTGGAATTCCATCCCTGAGGACCTCATGGGAGAAGGAAAGAAGCATAGGTTGTGCTCCACGCATGTGTCATGGCAGTTGTGAGCCCTTCTCCACGTACACAAAACAAACAAACAAACATTTCTTTCTTAATAAACTAGATAATTTATAATTAATAAATAATAATTAATTATAAAACTCCATTAATAATAAAAACTATTTAAAGAAGAGGAGAATAATATATTTTAGCACTTAAAACATTGGCAACAATAGAATTGCATATCATGTAATTAAGTATGCATTTAAATTAGAATTGAGCTAGCAAGAATCATTCCATTTTTAGGAGACAATTGCCCCCGGGGGCAGGGGAGGAGAGAAATATACTGTATGATATGGGGACCCGAGGCATTTATTTTTATTTATTTCAATTCATTAGAAAGGAATCCAGCTTATCATTGAACAGTTGTCAGCTCAGGAGAGTGGGCTTCAATCTTCATCATCCTGTGCTCTGCTCTTGAGTCGTTAAAGTAAATAAATCCGGGCTCATTTGAATGTGTTCGGTAATGTGTTCATGTGCTATAAGGAAGCATACCTGAGAGCCTGTTCCAGAATGACAGGAGTGAGAGACAGGCTTTGAAGCTTCTGTCTGAATGCTAACTTTGGCCCTGCCCCTCTGTGGCCCTGGTTGCATGTGTGGGAGGGAGGGGGGAGGGGTTGGAGAGGGGGAGGGGAGGGGGAAGGAAGAGGAGGGATGGAGAGGGGGAGGGAAAGGTTATACTGTGGAACCAATTCTTGACATAAACACTGCTTCCATCCCCGGCTTCTGCACTCAAAATCCCCAGCTTCTTACAGGACTCCAGGAATAAACCCATTAGCTTGGTAGGGCCTCACCTGGCCATTCCAGTTTCTTGTTCATCTCTCCGTTACTCATTTCTACAAAGAATCTGGCCAGAGATGGAAAGATAACGATACACAGAACCCCTCCTTAAGCTCTGCAGGGCAACAGTCAGGACTGTGCCTACGCATGCTGCAAGACCATGAGTCAACAGCAGTTTCCTGTGCACTTCAGTGGGGGGCTAAATTGACAAGCTACACTAGGCCAGGGAAAGGCAGAAGTGGAGAACAAGATTTGATGTTTGCCTGATTTCCCAGTCCATAAGAACGACACCATACCACATGACTGGCGATGTAGCTAGAGAGCTAAGAGCCACGTTTCTACCAGGTCATACTCTTGGATATTCTGGCAAGGGTTCTAATTTCATTCAGCAGGGGACACTGTGGCTGTAACCTTCCATTTTTAGAAAGGCCTAGCCTCTTCAATGCATAGATTGCTACCCAGTCCCAGAAGCTATAGCAGGCAGCAAGAGGAGGTCAGTACCAGAAAAAAAAATAGGTGACGGGAAGTGGGTCCCCAAAGTCATAAAGGCTGGAGGAGGAAGCATCTTCTACGACAGACACATCCTTGAAGGTACGCCAGCTGTCTATTAGCTCTCACTCCCGTGATCCATTTCACGGTGAAAAAGAAATCACTTCAGCAGAAATTGGAGGGAAAGGAGCACGTGGATTTGGAATTAGACAGACTGTGTATAAACTTTCTCACTACTGTCTTATTTTTAATTTTATTGAGCAGCTTAACATTTTGAGGATTTAGATTTCTTTACAAATAATGTAAGCATCAAGTGAGATACTATTCAGAACAGAGTTTACCAAACAGTCACTACTTGCAGCTTTCTTCTCAGTCCTCACAGACCACCCGGGTTAGTAGTCCCTTAACAAAGCAACCAACATGCAAAGGGGTGGATTGGCGAAGGTCATTAAACTATTAAGAGACAGAGTTTATATATTCAAGTTAGGGTGACACAGAGGTTAAAGACATAAATTCCCATAAGGCCAAGAGTTCCACTTGTTGGAAGCAATTAGGGCAGTTATGAATACAAGGTAGTTTATTGCATGTAAAACACTTAGAAACACTGGGTTATGGGTCCTGTTCCTAACCCACAGGTCTTGGTGTGTGGGCTTTACACAGCTTCCTTTATGAACAGCTGAAACAGGACTGTAAATTTTTTCTTTTCTTTATTTTTTATTTTTTGTTTTTCTTCCAGTTCTTTTTTCTCCCCTACATAAATATTTGTATCCTTATAATTAAAGATTAATAAAAAAAAACTTTGTATGCATGTGTTTTTCTAACTTAAAATGTAACACAGAATTTTTAAATTTAAGAACTATTATTATTATTATTTATTATTTTTATTAGTGTGTGTGTGTGCGAGTGTGCATTTACATGTGTGTGTGTGTGTGTGTGTGTTTGTGTTTGTGTTTGTGTTTGTGAAAACAATATGTTTATTCTCTGGCACACATGTACAGGTCAAAGTACTACTCTTACGAGTCAGTTCTCTCCTTCCACTGTGGGTTCTTGGATTGCATGTATGTTTTCAGGCTTACATGCCAAGCATCTCTACCTACTAAGCCATCTTGCTCGCTGAAAACATAGCAAAGAATTTTTATGACAACTGAAAATCAGACAAAAACCAAAAGGTCAACGAACAGTGAAGCTCGCAGGACAGTTTTGTCCAGTGAGGTTCCTGGGTTGGGGTATAGTAAGGTATGGGTACAATAAGAAGTGTTATTAACTCTGTCAGTAAAAAGAGCCAGTATTTCATGGGCATGGCGATATGAACTCAAATATTCCATATGTATTTGTGGGTGTTCTTTGAAGATGTGTAACAACACCAATTGTTCTAGGGTACTGCTCCTGCTGTACCCTTGCATATCAACTCTCCTGCAGTTTGTTTGAATCAAGTGACATCCATCCCAGGGTCATATCCAACTTCTATTCTCACTCACGGAAGCTTTGTTGAGAATCGGTAATCCACAGTCAGTTCCCAACCTTACTTTAGCCCAAGCATAATCTATTCTCCCAACAGTCTACTTCAGCCTGGCCTTCTCCTTAATATTTGTGTTGTACTAGTTCGTTTTTCAGCTGTATCTCCTAGCCCAAGTGTCAGATCACTTGGATGGGGAAAAATTCCAACCAATGAGCAAGGCAAAAACATGGCTTTCTAGTTTCCACTCAGGTCTTTAACTAAATGCTGGAGCCTGGTCTATGGGCTGCAAATGAGTGAAACGTGAAAATGAGCTTGATTCATTCATAAATTGTTTCATAGGATTCATTTTCTGATGCAGTTCCTATGAACATGGAGTGGCTCCTGCCCTTGAAATCATGTAGAAGTGATGGACAGAGGCAAAGAAATGTCATTTTCTTGATCTTCATGGGATTCTATGTCTGCAGGAACTTTAAAGCCTCTAACCAAGTTCATTCTAACAGCTACCCCAACTAGGGGATATTATTTTGATAACATTTGTATTTGTGATTATTGGCATTTTTTTTTTTACAAAGTCAGTTAAACTACCCAAGTTCTAATAGCCAGGAAGGGAAACTTGCACCAGTGGCATAGCACCTAGCAACCGTGGGCATGAGGCCTGCCAGCACATTCTACACTACACAGCAGAGAGCAACGGGAAGAATGGGACCCAAGGCGGGATATATTCTTGCTGTTCCTTATTCTCTCTTCCTAATGTGAAATTCTCCCCTTTCTAAGACTGGTTAGGGGCATGTGGCAGGAGCACAGAGGTAGAGAAACGTCTTAGACACCCTGTGTTTGAACATGCTTAGTAGGGTAGATTTCCCACTGAGAGTTTAGATTTTACAGTTGCAAAGCACAGAAAATGATATGAGTAACCACATTCCTTCATGGAACCACTTCTGTAGAGAATACCATGGGCCTGACACCATTCTGTAGGCTAGAGGATGCAGGAGAGAAACAGCCCAGATCCCTGAAGCTAATCCCTGTGCTGAAGAAGAAAGCAAAGTAAAAACAAATATAAGAGATTTGTGGATTAGATAGCAAGACACAGGAAAAGGTGTCAGAATAGCATTAGCCAGACAAAACCACTGGGTTCATCATTCCAAATGGGGTTTATTTCCCAAACTGATGTCTCTAGTTTCACACTCGTGGAGTTTTCTAAATGTTCTAGAAACTTCCATAACATAAAGCTTATGTGGTGTGAATGTCTCAGAAATGGTCAAGGCTGCCTTTACATTACTAATTTGGTGTTCTGCTAGTGGACGTTGAGGGCAGAACCTGTTTTTTAAATTCAGATGTTTACCTATATGGCACCAAACATAGCAAGTGATCAATAAAATACTTTTAGAAAAGAGAACAGAGTGGTAGTTTGAGTGAGGGTCTGCTCACTATCCTGGGGTTGTTTTGTTTAGTGTTGTATTTTCTGAAGGAAAGCATTGGCCTTAATGTGGCTATTGGGTGAAATCCAAGGAAAGAGACAGAAATATTCATTTGTCTGAGCTTCTTCCCTTCTGTGGGAGAGGGCAGCATCAATCTTCCCAGGCTTCTTAATTGTTCTTGTGAGGAATGGAGGCTCATTCCTGAGGCTTTCCAGTGACAACAACTTAAATGTTTTCTTAAGCAGGACAGCTTAATGGTCAGCTGGGAGGTTTCAGTGTCTCCACTAGGTCCCTAGTCTTGGGGGAATATGGAAAAGATCCTAGTAAGCAGTGGTCCCCCTCACCCTCCGAACCCCTAGCTCCACTCATCTGACAGGCAGCTGGGAGCTATCTTTCCTCCAGTCTGGCACCAGAGCAGACAATCTGGGGAAAAAGGTTTTGCTTAAAAATTTGGGGTAAATTGGACACTAGCTTCCTTTAAACTGGACCCTGTGTCCACTTCTGTTGTGGGTCCCCTTATCCCTTGGGGATCAGTGGTGATTTGAGTGGCCTTCAGCTGCATTCTTCCTAAAGTGTTTTCTAGACAACAAGGAAAACATTCAATGCAAGAGCAACAGACTTAGTGAATGGCTTCCTGAGTTCTCTTAAACTTTTCTATTTTTCACAGTTGCTTTAATAACAAACAAGTTATTGCCTTAAAAAAAAATCCTTCAAAAAATCCACAGGCATGAGATAGTTGCTTCTTCATTTTTGTGTGTTTGTGTGTGTGAATGATGCAATGCCTGTCTGTTATAATGATAACATTATATGAAAAGAAAACCCATAAATATTCCTATTTCATCAAATCATTTAAAAAAAAGACCATCCTTAACCTGGTTGTAATATTGTGTATATTTTCCACTGATAAATGTGGACTCTCAAGACAGCAGACAGCAAACGAAAGAAACTAAAGCCACAATCTTGAGTGTATTTATATCAAACAAACGCCCTTTCATAAAGACACTGCCATTGCTTTGCAGAATACATTTTAAAAATTTCTCCAAATATCTCCTCAAAAATTAATATTTAGTTGGTTGAGTTGGTGTTAGTTTGTCTAGTGAACTGGAATTTGTGCCGCAGTTGAAGCAATTAATTGAAAAGGGACTACAAACTACCAGCCTCCTCCCAGAACAGTCATATACATAATCATATGCTAAGTAAGGAGCCATGGTTTTGGTTTGTTTGGTTGTTTGCATGTTTGTTTGTTTGTTTGTTTGCTTTCTTTGTTACCCCTCCTCCTCCAATGCTCTCCCCCCCACCCCCGCCCCCGCTTGCTTCTTGGTCTTTATTGAAATAAGTGCTGCCTTTGCCTTTGCCTTTGCCTTTGCCTGTTAAATGAATGGCCTGTCTCTTTGCAGGACAGTGACAACCTCTGGTGGGATGCGTTTGCCACTGAATTTTTTGAAGATGATGCCACGTTAACACTTTCATTTTGTTTGGAAGACGGACCAAAGCGATACAGTAAGACAGTAGTTCCTTTTCCTAACATTCCCTCTTGTTTTTGTGGCTGCAAGGCAACAACAGGAGTCTGAGCGTGACATGCTGAACTGTCAGCTTGAAAATCGGACCACTGCCCCACAGTGCGCTTGCGTCCCACCAAGGCACTGTTGGGAGCGGCAGCCCAGGTCACCATTGTGAGACTCCCTTCTGAGGCTTAGACTGTTCTAGTATTTGCTGATTTAGAGAGTGGAACAAATATGCACCAAGGTGCCCAATGAGAAGCAGGCAACAAAAAGATAGGGGTTTGGCATGTGTCTAGTCAGCTACTCCCTTTTATGCCTGAGGGTTCATGCTTTTACTTGTGAAGGTTTCCTTTAAAAAACTAAATAAAATCCCTCACCATCACAGTATCATCCCCATCCTCTTATTTCTGCTTATCCAGGATCTCAGGTATTTATTTGACAAGTGCTATCTTCTCTCGAGCATAGGGGAAGCCACAGCTGGTTTGAACGCACAGTTTTGGATTAGTGTTGACAGAATTATAGTTCCTTGTCTTTCTGTCGAATGATAACTCTGTAAGGATCCCAAAATTACAGCCGGTGGCACCTTGGGAAACAGCTGATCTGTCCTGATTAGGTTCGGCCAACTTGTCAGGCATCAGATTTGCCAGTTGTACTATCAGACCAAGAGCCTTAGATACATCAACACAAACGCAATTAATGGTCACTTACACTGGAGAGAGACACGCTTTCAGAATCAACAGGACTCGTGTGAAAGAAACTGTCAGAGGGGAAAACAGTCCCACGTCGCAAACCCCCGAGATGATGGTGGAACTTACATAGCGTGAAACAGTCTGTCCAGAGCTCTTGACAATTGATAGGGGATAGGTTCATGATAAACACAGCTCAAAACATTGACAGCAGCGGAATAGGTTCCCCAAGGGAATGATGCCTCTGGTTTTATTATAAGGGTGTTTTAAAGAATCTAGTATTATCTCATTCTATAGTGTGACAAATCAATTTATTGTGCTAATGTCCACATGTGGTGACTCAGTGGGGTCACAAAGGAGACAGTCAGGCATCATGGGTGTGTTGTCTTGTGGTAACCTGTTTTAGGGAATCTATTTAGATTTTGGTATTGTGGGCTCTTTTGAATGAGAGGGGCTGTATGCCAGACAATGATCTATGGGAGTATGTCGTGCCACATTGGTATTTCAACTTCGTAGAGGTCCTACTTCTCCCTTGTGAGTGCCCCAAGCCAGCGCAGGCTCTGGAGCAGCACTGTAGAAAGGATAGGATAGGAAATGACCTCATCAGTCCAGCAGTTCTTCCTTCCCCAGCTGTCTAAGCCAGTGCTGACTAATTTCTACCCAAGCAGTCATCACCCTCCAAGCTGTCTTGTTTTTTCATTCAGTTGCCTGTTTATTTTCTGAGGCAGAGCATGGATCACTTCAAGTTATCATTATTTTATGTTCCTGGGCTTTGTCAGGAGGAGACTCTGGAAGGGTCTGCTTGGAGAGCTAGAATTAACTAGAATTACAGTCTTAAAGCCTGTGCCAACAAAACAGATTCTTACTGTTCCTTCTGCCCATCCGATATCCAGACATCACCCAGGGTGAGGCAGGATCTGTGCTAGTGAGAGATCATATGTCCTTGAACAGGAGGAAATTCTTGACTGTGAACCACCATTGCCCAGGTTTCTTTGTTTCTTAGAGCCAAAATATTTCCCGAGTGGAGAAGAGAAACAAAGATGATTGACAGGCTGGAGCCGAGTCTCATCAGCAGTCTCGCTGACAGCCTGGTGATGTGTGCACCCGGCTGATGTGCGGACGACTGACAGCTGATTGACAGCCCAGGACTGGGATACAGAGAAGATGAAACTTGCCTAGAACATCTGACATGCTGTTTATGTGGGACTCTCAAACCTTGCCACCTTAACCCATTCTGGATGCAGGCGCCGTGCACCACGCTGGGAAGATGTCTGACTGTCCTTGGGCTCAAAGCTGAGGATTTTTTCCCCCTGATAACTACCAGGGAGCAGAAAATAAGACTTACCTATTAGATTTTTTTTTTTTTACTATCTGTAGAAAATTTTCCTGAATTATCCACACTAAACAGTAAGAAATATTCTGGGGTAATTTACAGCTTTCACTAGAACAGCTTCATATTCTCATCTTCCTCTGTGCCTTTAGAGGATCCTTGCAGTTATAAATTGTCCTAACTGTGAGTTACCCCAGCCCTGCAATATGTGTTTGCTATCCATCTCTTGCCCCTTATTCTAATGCTACCTCCAGGTGGATAGAGATTTTGTTGAGTGATGACTTCTCAGGCTGATACAAGAGTGCACATGGCATGATTGGTGTTCAGTCATACTCTGAGTGAGTGAACACGTGGATAGACATTTGGGGAAATATAATCTCATCAAGTGGCATGTGTGGCTGGCAAAACGAGCCTTAGCCGAGCTCTTTATGCCAGGTCTACTTCATCCCTAGGCCATGCTTTGCTGCCATTTTCAAATTCTCTAGGATGTATTGGGATCTACTCTAATAGGAAATACCCAGCAGTACCATAATTCTTTGGATCACTCAGTGGTCCTCCTCTGTCCTGACCCTGCTGCTCTGCCTACACAGTCCCCTATCCTTACTCTATCCTATTGGGTGGGACTACAAGTGGGATGCACTTGTGGATAAGCAGTTCATGTGGCATTGTCGGCATCTTCCTAGGAAAGTGGTAGTACTGAATTTGGAGAGTTGTAGAATTTGGGATATGACCTTGTTTCAGAGGCACCTTGCCGCTGCTGCACTCTTCCCAGGGAATGTAGAGATTTGCAGTTTCAGGGCTGTGGACCTCCCATAGATTAAGCAAATTCTCCAGAGGAAAGCAGACTGGTGGGTCTTTTTTGTTTTGTCTTGTGATGTCATCTCACATAGCCTAAGGCTGGCTATGTACTCCCTGGGAAGCTGTGGGTAACAGCATCCATCTCCTGGGTGCTGGGGTTACAGGTCTGCACTACTAAATCTACTTTATTTGCTGCTGAAGATCAAACCTGAGGCCTCAGACACATTACCAGTTACGCTCCATCCTAGCCCCAAGAATCCTTTTGATTTTGTAAAGGGAGATACATGGCTATCTTGGCTCAGGTGGGGATACAGAGTCACTGTCTGCTAATTACAAAGTCAACTGGCCAGTGTTTCTCTCTCTCTCTCTCTCTCTCTCTCTCTCTTTCTCACACACACACACACACACACACACACACACACACACACACCCTGAGATGTGCACAGAGATACACACATCCTGTTCCTACATTACCCCATAATTAAAGGAAAAGAAATTATTTCAATATGCCTATTTTGATAAAATATATAAGGATCACAAATAATCACAATGATTTTTTTCAAGATAGAAGACCCAGGAAGTGATACATATTCTTTAAGCCCTTTTCATGCCTGCTTCGTGACTCTAATCCAGGATAGTGTTGTCAGTCCAGAACGAACATTCTAAAGTTAGGTTGATCACCCAGTGCTCCAAGAATCCTGCTTTTCTTTGCTCTTCTTAGACATGTAGCAGAATGGTGCTTGTCTGCTCTGTCGTCTCATGACTGTCACAATCATCTGAGTGACATGCTGCTTGGAGCCTTCTCAGCAGACCTAGTCAATGCCAGACACATTTTTTAGGAAATACATATATGGCTCACAATTCATTCACGAAAAATTTTCTTGGAAGTGGTGTTAGAGAAAGATCTAGAGGACCATGTAGTGTATGTGATAGAACCTCTCTTCTCCATGGCAAGAGTGACCACCTCAGGATTGTGCCAAATGAGCTGACATAATCAAAGAGCCTAGAACTATTTGTAGCACACTCACCAGCGTCTTTTATTGACAAGAATGAAGAGCCTTGGCTTCACCATGCCTTCTGGGCATTCAAGAAACCAGCCTTCTGGTAGGGAATTGGCCAGTGCAGTGTGTAGAGCTTGGTGCTGAAGGTTCCTGAGCAGGTGGGAGCCTACAAGTCCTTTCTGCTATCCAGATCCAGCCAAAATACAGCCACAGTGAGATTCTTTTTCTCTTTGTGGTCAACTGCTCAGTGAAGCCACTTCCACTTCCGTTCTTTACAGGATGAGCCAGAAGAGGAAAACAGAAAGAAGGCCTGTTAAACACAAGCACAGCTCTGTAGGTTGGAAATAGAGATTCCAGAGCACTTCATTAACATGGTTGAAGTTTGGGAGTGGTGAAACAAAGAAGAAAAGTCATCTTGTTGGCCTTCCTCATAGGAAAGGGGGCGTTGAGGCTGATCCCTGAACTCAACTCAGCTGCATGGTTTGGAATAAGCCATTTTGGAAGCATCTGTGGCTTCCTCCAATAAGCGAAAGCTTTGTGAGATGCTACATCAAAAGGTCTTTGCAGCACTTCAAGCCCCATGAAAATGTTTTGTGTGCCTCACCCCTTGCTACTTGATGGATAACCAATGAGCCTATTGCTCCTCCTAATCAAAATCCAGAACAATTTGGGTTAACTTCTGATTGTTCCCTTAACCCTTCTGTGTAATTTGAAGTCTAGGCTGAGGTTTCTCATAGTTATCCATTATATTCAAATTGTTCCATCTTGATCCCAAATTGGCTCTAAAATGAAGATTTGTGGAACAACCATCCACCTTCAAGGTCACGACAAGCAGGCACTATTTTGTAGCAGTTAGAAGCACATTTCACTTTCCAAAACAGAAAAGCATAAATAAAACAATTTAGGAATGCTTTTGTTCTCCATAGTCACCAGGTCTCATTAGCCTGAAATCTTGTCAATTGGTCCCTTTGTGGAGCAATTGCCACTCACCCACTTCTCTCCCAACTCTATTTTTCTTCTAACAATGAGTTTTCAATATTGACTAAGTTATTCAGACTAATCTTGCAATGTATGTTTTAATGTGTTATGAATTCAGAGATGTTCCCCTAATGTATCAAAGTAGCCTTGATCTCTCTCTCCTCAATGCTGTTGCTTCATTTACCCACCTGTGTTGTGTTTATTGTGGTTGTAGTATAAGAATTCTGAAACCATTTCCTTCATATTCCTCTCTCTCCCTCCCTTCCCTCTCCTTCACTTTAGCCTCATAGAATATTGTATGACTAAAGGTATATTTCTGGGGTAATCACTCCTTGATAATGTGCATAAGGCATTTGGGCACTACACATAGTAATGACTGTGGCAGGGATGTTGCCATGTTGTAAAGTTTTGCAAAGGATCAGGTATTGCAATGCAGTGGGAGAGGGCAATTGAAGGCCAGAATCTATGACTATCTTTTCTATGGACAGTATTTCCACAGAGTCCTCCTGAAACCTAGAAGGGTATAGTTCCATGTGTCCAGGGGCTGCACGCCAGCTGCTGAGTCACCTTAAGAGGCACATGACATGACAGCTGGTCATGAGGATCTGGTCCTCCAGAAAGTAATTTCATTTCCTGAATATTTGTCTTTCTCCCTCAAAGTATCAATGTCATGGTCTCAATTCACCTAGAATCATTTTGTGTCTGCTTGAATGTATTTGACTTCAGGTATTAATCATGTCTATATCACATAGTATTATGAGATGAATATATGGGTTACTTCAATGCTGGCCTTGATGCCAACAGGGAACATGGATTCATGAGTTATTTAATGGTTTAATAAATGAGTGCATGAATCTTATGGCACGATAGACATTAGGAATTAAAATAAAGGTGGGTTTTCACCATTTATCCCACTGATTAGCACAGAGAAGAAGGATGTCTGGTTTTAGCTAGCCTGAGAATCACATCTGTCTTCCTAGACAGTTGGTGGTCAATTAAGAGGAAAACCTGATATTAATGGAAGACTAAGTACATAAAGAAACAACCCCCAAACTACATCTGACCATCAGCAGTTGTGATGCCCAGGTCCCACTATGAGAGAATAAAGCTCTGGTTGAAATAAAACAAACAATTAAACAAAAAGAGTGCCAGTAACCTGTTGGGCAACCTGTGGTTCTAGATTTCCTTTACTGGGAATCGAAACTTTATTGTTAAAGAAATTATGTCCAATAAGACCCACTCAATAAGAAGATCCCAGCAGCTACTCACTGACTGCTCAGAACTACTTATTTTATACCACTTGATGATTCCATCAGACTTTATGTAGGAGAACAATGCTTCAGTACAGGGAAATGCCAGGGCCAGGAAGTGGGAGTGGGTGGGTTGGGGAGCAGGGCAGGGGGGAGGGTATAGAGGACTTTGGGAATAGCATTTGAAATGTAAATGAAGAAAATATCTAATTAAAAAAAAACTTAATCATTGAAGAAAGAAACAGCTTCCTCAGAGATGCCCTTCATGGTTAATGACAGGGATGCATCCCTGTGTGCATCTGTGACATCTCTATTGCAGAGTGGCACAGATGTCATGGTCTCAATGGCTCTGGACAGTATGAGTTGCACTAAGTGGTTTTTGTGTCTCTGGTCTCTAATGTGGTTTTACCCAGTTATACTTTTCTTTTCTTTTTTTTTGAGAGAAAAATGTTTTACTGTTGTGTTCCATAAATAATGACATTTGCTGCTTACTTTTAAATACTAAATGCCCTTTTATCATTTTGAAACTTAAAATCATGTATTTGACATAGTCAGGAGCTTGTAGATTGGTGTCATGCTTTGAACAGTTGCTGCATGCATATAAGAATCTATCCTCATTTTTCTAGAAACCCACTGTCTTTCAAAATACATTTTCTAGTGCTTCCAGTTCTAAGGCGAGGAAAGTAACGTGAAGAGCTGGTCCAGCTTTCCCTGAAATACAGAATCTACATCAGCAAAGAAAAGCATGATTCACTGAATTCATGCTCTTCGTTTGGTGATTTGGAGTGAGCATGCTTCTTTGTTAGCTTTTAGTAGCAGTTTCAATGTCTCCTCCAGTTATAATATATATTAGAATTGGTGCTATTACATTTAAAAAATTTAAAAGTCTTTAGTGATTACTTAATAAACACTATAAGCTGGGTTTATTTGTACATTCTGATAGTCTCAGAATTTAAGGGATTAGGGCACAAGGATTTCTGAGAGTTTGAAGCTAAGTTGGGGTTACATAGTAAGACACCATCTCAATACACAAAACAGAAAACAAACAAAATTACTGGAAGGTAATTAATTAACTAATTAATGTACAGTTTGAAATATACCTAAAGGTTTAGATAATAAATCAAAAACTAATTAGTAACACACGATAATAGCCTGCTTTCTGGAAATTTGTAGTGGTTTTTTTATTCACAACTGAAAAACACATACTTTTTTTTCCATTTTTTTATTAGGTATTTAGCTCATTTACATTTCCAATGCTATAAAAAAAGTCCCCCATACCCACCCCCCCCACTCCAGTAACCACCCACTCCCCATTTTTGGCCCTGGCGTTCCCCTGTACTGGGGCATATAAAGTTTGCAAGTCCAATGGGCCTCTCTTTCAAGTGATGGCCTATTAGGCCATCTTTTAATACATATGCAGCTAGAGACAAGAGCTCCGGGGTACTGGTTAGATCATATTGTTGTTCCACCTATAGGGTTGCAGATCTCTTTAGTTCCTTGGGTGCTTTCTCTAGCTCCTCCATTGGGGGCCCTGTGATCCATTCAATAGCTGACTGTGAGCATCCACTTCTGTGTTTGCTAAGCCCTGGCATAGTCTCACAAGAGACAGCTATATCTGGGTCCTTTAAGCAAAATCTTGCTAGTGTATGCAATGGTGTCAGCGTTTGGAAGCTGATCATGGGATGGATCTCTGGATATGGCAATCACTACATGGTCCATCCTTTCGTCGCACTTCCAAATTTTGTCTCTGTAACTCCTTCCATGTGTGTTTTGTTCCCTATTCTAAGAAGGGGCACAGTGTCCACACTTTGGTCTTCGTTCTCTTGAGTTGAATGCGTTCAGCAAATTGTATCTTATATCTTGGGTATCATAAGTTTCTGGGCTAATATCCACTTATCAGTGAGTACATATTGTGAGAGTTCCTTTGTGATTGGGTTACCTCACTCAGGATGATGCCCTCCAGGTCCATCCATTTGGCTAGGAATTTCATAAATTCATTCTTTTTAATAGCTGAGTAGTACTCCATTGTGTAAATGTACCACATTTTCTGTATCCATTCCTCTGTTGAGGGGCATCTGGGTTCTTTCCAGCTTCTGGCTATTATAAATAAGGCTGCTGTGAACATAGTGGAGCATGTGTCCTTCTTACCAGTTGGAACATCTGGATATAGGCCCAGGAGAGGTATTGCTGGATCCTCTGGTAGTACTATCTCCAATTTTCTGAGGAACCGCCAAACTGATTTCCAGAGTGGTTTTACAAGCTTGCAATCCCACCAACAATGGAGGAGCGTTCCTCTTTCTCTGATTGCGATTTGATCCATTACTATCTCTTTGTACTAAGGTCAAATCTAAGTGGATTAAGGAACTCCACATAAAACCAGAGACACTGAAACTTATAGAGGAGAAAGTAGGGAAAAGCCTCGAAGATATGGGTACAGGGGAAAAATTCCTGAATAGAACAGCAATGACTTGTGCTGTAAGATCAAGAATCGATAAATGGGACCTCATAAAATTGCCATTCTGCAAGGCAAAAGACACCATCAATAAGACAAAAAAACCACCAACAGATTGGGAAAGGATCTTCACCTATCCTAAATCAGATAAGGGACTAATATCCAATATATATAAAGAACTCAAGAAGGTGGACTCCAGAAAGTCAAATAACCCCATTAAAAAATGGGGCTCAGAACTGAACAAAGAATTCTCACCTGAGGAATACCGAATGGCAGAGAAGCACCTGAAAAAATGTTCAACATCCTTAATCATCAGGGAAATGCAAATCAAAACAACCCTGAGATTCCACCTCACACCAGTCAGAATGGCTAAGATCAAAAATTCAGGTGACAGCAGATGCTGGCGAGGATGTGGAGAAAGAGGAACACTCCTCCATTGTTGGTGGGATTGCAAGCTTGTACAACCACTCTGGAAATCAGTCTGGCGGTTCCTCAGAAAATTGGACATAGTACTACCGGAGGATCCAGCAATACCTCTCCTGGGCATATATCCAGAAGATGTCCCAACCGGTAAGGAGTTAAACTTTTCAACTGCAGAGTTCATTAAGAATTGATAGATTTAAAGCAAATTAAGTTAGGATCAAAGATTTCCATTTGTTACTTTACTCGTTCATTTCTCATTCATTCATTTGTTTGTTCATTTATTCGTTCGTTCGTTCGTTCGTTCACTTACTCTCTCATTCTTTCATGACCCAAAGCTTGTGGTGTTTGTCTGAGAACGGTGGACACCTCTTTAAAGGAAGGAAGTTTATTGTAAAATTTTCTGTTGATTTTTTTGTATTATTTTATTTAAAACTCTTACCTCAAATTAGTATGATCAATAAAGATCCTTGGACAATGTATTATTTTGGCATGAAAGTCTCATCCTATTCACCAAGAAATGAAGACAGAGAAATCCTACACTACTAGATGAACTGGACCGCCTGCTTATGGAGCAGAAGGGGAGTGAGCCTCTTCCCATTTGTGCTTTCAGATGGCTGGAATCATAAGTTACAGAGTGCCCGTAACAATAGATGGAGCAGACACTACATCCTCTCGTCTCTAGTAAATACCACACTAATGATCACAGGAGATAATGGACAGAAGAGTGCTTTGAATAAATTTAAAGTGCTATACAGGATGGAGACATAATTATCTCCATATTTACGATTAATCTCTTAGATTTGGTGAGTTTTTATTTGCCCTCTGTATGCTATAAATCAAACATTCTTGAAATCTGAAGTAGTAGCTGAATCTTTTCTTCATAGTGTGAAAATTTTGAAATTAAAACATTTAAACAAGCACCACACTGCAAAGAATGAATTAAAAATAGAATTAGTCAAAGGTAGGAATAAATAGAACATAGGCATGCTTTATCTGATATATAACATGATGACTGCTGTTAGCTTTCTATTATTTTGTCTTAAAATTTTCTTGAGAGCAACCATCTCAGATGTGTCCATGACTACAACAATACAGGTCAACATGTAGGAAAATTGCTATATTAATTTTTTTAACTTTCAATATCAGTCTACTTTTATATTAAAAATGATGTGGCTTAATTATATGTAAATACTTGGTCTTACTCTAATTTCCCCCCACTTCTCTTGCTCTCTCTACCTCTCTCTTTTGGTGTTGCTAGGGATAGCAGCCAGGGACAGCCTTGTACAAATAGGGCAAGAACTATATCTATCCCAGAGCTACCTCTCTATCCAACAAATATGAGGCTTCTATACATGCTGATGGACTTCTAACACTGGTGTACAGCTGCAACCCAACATGTGGGCTTTGCTAGCTACAGGCACTGAGTGGCACCTGGCATTTTCCCCATTTTTCAAAGTATTCGCACTAACACAATCTCGAGTTCCTGCAACCCATCTTGCTTTGGAATGTAAGACAGATCATGGAATAACTTGCAAATTTGTCGAAAGAATCAGGGCTTGAGACTCAGATTTAAACTCAAACCTAAAATGGCATCCGCAGCACACAGACTTATAAATTCCTTAAATGCGTGATTGGAGTGTTCTCCTATGTAAAGTCTGATTAAATCATCAAGCTGTATAAAATAAGTAGTCATGAGCAGTCAGTGAGTAGCTGCTGGGATCTTCTTAATGGACATGATTTCAGTGCAAAAACCCACTTATTTAGTTACCCTTCCTCGGGGGTGGTCTATGTGTAACTTTCTGTACCTTGGCTACAGAAAAATGAATGGATAAAATCTTGTGCTCTGTATTTTATTTTTTTAAATACAAGCTCCAAATTAGTAATTATGAGAGCCACTATTCAGGTTCTCAGCAGTGCGGCCATTATTTTTCACTTGATAATTATTCTGTTAAGCTAATGTTAGACCAGTACTGTGCCTTATTTAAGAAAATGGCTCACCAGCTCAGTACGACCATGCCCAACTGTGGAAGAGCTCAAAGATTTTTCAGTCCCGTCTGATCTGCAGCATAATCTCATTGGCTTCAGTTGAAGAAGTTCCACGATGTTTTCTGTTTTGCTTTAGGTGTGTGCAGCATCCTTCCCAAGGTCCCACTCCATCTCTTGACAGTTAGTAGTTTCATTCTGTTCCTTCCGTTCATGGAGCTGGGCTTTGCCAAGCAACCAGTTCAGTTGACACACCCTCTCCATTCAGTGACTTCGGGAGGAGCAGAGAAGGCGATCTATTCCCAGGGAATTGAGGAAGGAAGGTGGAACTTCATGTTATCAGTGGTTTTTGTCTAAAAAGAGAGCCTGGTATGGATTCCTATTTCAGTTCAAACTAAGTAATTCTAGCTATGATGTTACAATTTTCATAAAAAGGAATCAGAATATGGATTTTGTTTTAAATCTTGAGGAAGGGTTGAGGTCTATATTAAGAAAAGTTTCCAGCATAGTTTTAGGTTTAGACTTAAGGGAAAAGAGGAGTTGAGGAAGGAAAGACTGCACACTCTGGATGTGAGTGCTGGCTTCTCAAGAGGGATAAGGTCGCTCGGTGGGTTCTTATCTTGGTTCATTTGGATGCAACAGCAAAACTTTTGACGTGGTGAAGGAGTTAAAATGACAATTAGGCTACTGATGGTTGAAGTCTTGAAAATGTCCTTATAATCAGAAGTGTATGGTTAGCGTGTATGTGAGAAGTATATTCTGTCCCACTAATGTCCCTGTGACCTTAGTAAGTGGCAGAGAGGAGACCCATAGTCAATATTTGCTGTGCAGGATCGACTCTCAGTATCTCATGCCATCCTTACTGCCCGTCCCAGCCAGGTTTCTATTTACTACTTGGTGTATTGGAAAAAGTGAGATTGCATGGGGACATAAAATCTACGTCGTCTTCCCTGTCAGCCCATCACACAGCCTTTTACCACTGTACCACGAAGCAGAGATGAACAAAGAAACTCTTGATCTATTACCCGATTAGACAAACGACTCCCGCTATAATCCTAAAAATGCCCTTCCCTGTTCCCCCTCCCCTGCTTCACGGACTCAAGCAAGAGCCAGCACAGGTTAAGAAGAAATCGTTTGCCATGGGGCACGGTTACCCCCCAGCTTCCTGTTCTTTTCACAGTTCAGCGTGGACTGCTGCAATCCTTCTGACATCGCTGCTCCGATGCTGACATTTGTGAGCCTTCTTCTCTCATGCAGTATGGGACCCTCCATATGTCTCCCACAGTAACTCCCTATGTTTTCAGAGAATCTGAAGATTCATTTCCTTCCAAGTGCTGGTTGCTGGCACTTCTTCCAAGCCTCCCAAACTGCCAAGCGATGAACTTCAATTTAGAGGAGCTGTTACATTTGTCATTGTGAATTTGCTCAACTTTAAAGAAATTTGAAGATTTATGCTTATCCCCAGTGGGCCCTGAGACTGTCTCTGAAGTTGGAAAGTTCATACTTGACTCCCTTTTCACTGTTGTGAGTAAGGGAGTTTTCAGATGCATTCAGTTGCCCTGCCAGGGCTCTGGATCCCTGCCTTGTCTCACCCTGGAAAGATTTGAACGAATAGGTGCTGTGGTGTGACTCACCTCTGTAGAGTCAGGAGGAGGGTAAGCTCTTTACTATTTTCAGAATGGAAGCACACACTAAATCCTTTCTTTTAAGGCAAATAGCCCGGTGTTGTAAATGCAACAAGCCTGACATGCGATCATAGCTGCTTCTACAGTGATGAACCTATATTATGCCTCTTCTCTCTGAGCCTTACTATTTTCAATGAATGCTATATTTGCCTAGCACAAGAATAATGATATTTATAAGTGACACGCAGGCACTTCCTGGTACTTAAAGATAATCAACAAATCGTAACTGTAATGATTATTTTGTACAGAACACATCCAGAAGCTGACTGCGCTTTGACTTGTTCACAGCAACTTACCTAGTTAATTCTAGAAGTGGAATTCACACCTCCATATATACATCTTGTTACTGTTGTTCTGAAACACAAGTTTCTGGTCGTCAGTGACTTGTGATGAGGTGTACTTTGGTCTTTTTTATTGGAAATAATCTAGAAGAAAAGTAGCTGATGTATGATTGTGTTTTGTTCTTTGGCCCACTTTTGAAATAGTTCTTAGTCAAGTGCATTAGAACCTCTAATAGCTTTGTGCTCCGTGATGTGCAGACCCTGAGAGGCAACCTATCCGATTTAGTTTTAGTTTTCAGTAGCAGCCTATCAGATAGTTACATACTCCAGACTCAAAATAACACATGATATTGCTTCGCTTTTCCTGACTCAGGAGCTCAGGACAGGCTAGCTGGATAATCTGGAGGTTCTGGATACAACCAAGCTGAATATTGTGTTAGTTGAGGTGTAGGTCTCACTAAAGTTAGCAGTTGATGACAGAATTCAGTTACTTGCAATGGTTAAGGAGAAAAGTCCTTGTTTAATAATATTTTAAATTTAGTCTTTGAAATTTTCATACATGAATACAATGTTCTTTGATCATATCTATCTCCCATTCCCCCTGTTAGGAGACAGTTTGCTGAGTCTAGCCATCTCAGAAACAAGTTCCATATTGCTGGCAGAGCCAAACTGATTCCATGTTCCCAGGCCCCAGAACCAGCTCCTATACGCTTCTTCTGGTGTTTCGAGTTTGTCTGTTAACTAATAAGGAATGTCAAAAGGGAAGTTACAGATTATGTAAACTAAGGCACACACGTAAATGTACTGCCCGACATGACTTAATTGACTGTGTACAGCTTTTGCCCACCCCTTTGTTCCCTTATCACTCTAAATTCTGGACCAGAGTCCAAAAGGGGACCTGATTACTGCAAAAGCTGACTGACCCTAAAACTAGATGACCTGCATAAGGCTCAGCCACCTACATTAACTTCCTCGCTTAACCCTTTGTGTCAAAATATGATTGGTCAATGCAACAACCCAGCCTACTCCCCCTTGCTTCGTGTTCCCATCCTGTAAAAGTGTTGTACAATCTCCTGATGGGGACAAGTTTCAGACACTGAACTGGCCACCTCTCTGAGCACAGAAAATACAGCTTTCACTTTAAGCTTCTGTCTCTGAAGTGAGTTTTCTCAGCATCCACCCCAAATCCCACACCCCTGGGATCTCTCTAATACACCTCTCACCTAACTTCTATCCTCAGTTTTTTTAAAACCCACTGAGTCCAATTAATGTTGTTCATAAGTGCCTGGGTTTGTGGCAATGGTCATGGTATCCCCCAATGGTCATGGGTAAACAACTAGTTCTTATGCCCAGTCCAATGTAAAACGCCCCCTGTAGCCACCAGCTGCCAATATCTCCTCAGGTAGGGGTGGAGCTTCACAATCCCTTCCCTCTTCCATGGTGAAATTTTGAGCTGGTTCGATCTTGTTTTGGATGTAATGAGAGCTGCAGGAATGTGCAGCACATGCCACGTGCAGCACAGAATTTCTTCCCCAAGGTTACACCTAGGGGACTATTTAAAGCTCTGGAAGCTTCTTTGTGCCCCCTCTACTTTGTGTCCTCTACACAACATAGATGTTTGCTCTTTCAAAGCCAGCAGGGGAATTGGTATCTTTCAATTCTATGACTTTAGGTGTCACCAGCCATTTGATTAGAAACTTCCATTACATCAGCAAGGTCCATCCTCCACAGGATGTAACTTAGGCATAATGTGGTCTGCCACCATCATAGTTGCAAAATGCTTCTGTTGTCAAGAAGGAATTTTGGGAATGCGTACCTTGTCAGAAGAATATTGAGGACTCCCTTAGGCATGTGCGCGGCACATGTGTAACCATATTATAACACCCAAAATACTAAGAAGCCTCACAAGACATTGTGAATCCCAAGCAGACAAGCTGCTCAAAAGGTTAAAGAGATGGAAGGAGGGATAGGACTTGAATAAACAGTAGCAAGAGCAATGAGGAAGGACAATGCAGGGCATTCCAAGGAAGACATACACAATACTTAGGGGAAATGATTATTGGGTTTGCTTTGTTGGAACTTACCTTTAAGAAATTACTCTGGATTTCAATTGTTTGGAGGTGTGTGTGTGTGTGTGTGTGTGTGTGTGTGTGTGTGTGTGTGTGTGTTGTCTGTAGGCTGTATCGTGTGCATGCAGTACCCACAAAGGCCAGAAGAGGGAACTAGATCCTCTGGAACTGTGGTTACAGAACGGTTTTGACCGTGTGTATGCTGGAAACTGAACCTGTGCCTTCTGCAAGAGCAACAAGTACTTTTACCCTCTGAGTTCTCTCTCCAGCCCTGCTCTGAGGTCTTCAATAAACTGGCATGCTTTGAGCCTGTAGAGTCTTTAACATGCATGCTGAGAGCAGTTTAATGCATTCTCATGTGCTGAGTAGGGAGATGAGCCTGCTCTGGCCATAAATCTTTTATGTACAATGTTGAATCCATCCGCTGTCGTCATCCCACAAACTTTGAAAAGGTCTATTTTTTTTTCTTCTCTATACCCTCTGTCAAAGATTTTCAAATCTAACAACAGAAGGACCTTGTAAACTGCCTTCTTCTGAGGGGCTTGCCACTGTTTAGGTAGTAACCGAGAGAAGCCTGGGGAAAATGGGTTCAGTGCTGTCTCCTACATGTAAAGTCGACAGCGATCTCCAGGTATTGTATTAAAAATAGTCTAATCATTTACTCATGTGTTCTAGACTATTCAGATTTTAAAATCTTGAAGGCTAATGAGATAATACAAGCATAGTAATTATTAGTTACTAAGGGGTACCCCCCCCAAAAAAAGAATCACTCCAAATCAGCTCGTTTCAACATCCATTGCCCACCCAGGCAACCATCTCCTTGGCCACTTTGTGTCCAGGCAACCATCTCCTTGCCCACTTTGTGTCCCTGAGCTGAGTCAAGAATTGTCTACCTGGACATCCTCAAGCCATACCTGCCTCTGAAGGTGAATGGGTTTTTGTTTCAAGTGCTATCAGCAAAATTCATGGAATAACACATGTGCAGAGCAGGGAGGGCTTTCCCCTAGTCTCTCCAGGAGATAGCTGAAGATGGTGGGGAAGACCTAAAGATAAGCACACCAGGAGGATGCACAAGGTTGGGAAATATATCTAGAAGGGTAAATGTGCCTTAAAGATGAGACAAGGCAAAGGGGGAGATCACTTGGGTGTAAGCCAAGAGGGTAGAAGGGCTTGGATCTGGGATAGGCATCTGCCTTGCTGTTCTTTTTGTCCTTTCTAGCCTTCAGCCTTCACGGCTCATCTAGTTCCCTGAACTAGAGCCCATCCTTGACAATAGCTGGCATGACCTGCATCTGTGTCTCATGTGTCTTGCATTGTTCCTGGCTGTATGTTTATCTGCTACATAGGTTGGGAGATGTCTGTGATTTTTTGCATTTTGATCACCAATAGCTAGCATTTAGCTTGTACAGTTGCATCTATTAAGTGATATAGAGCGAGTTGGAAATAGGAGAAGTAACAAGCTCACATACTCTGTGATACAGTACGTTATCTTTATGACAGTCTCTCTCTCTCTCTCTCTCTCTCTCTCTCTCTCTCTCTCTCTCTCTCTCTCACACACACACACACACACACACACACACACACACCAGGCCAGATAACAACTTGCTCAGTTCAGTTCTCTCCTTTTACCATGTGAGTCCCAAGAATCAACTCAGGTCTTTAGGCTTGAAGACAGGCACCTGTACCCACCAAGCCCTCTGCCTGGTTAACCCTGAAAGGAAGGTCTTTTTAGAGTATAGTTTTCCCACATAAGATGATCTTTGAACAACAGGCAAGCTCCCTAGCTTACTATCTCTAGAGATTGCAAATCCTGTAATTCTGTGTATAAATATACAGACTACCAGCTAAGAGGCACCCGGCTAACTTGATTGTAACCACTTGTAATTACCAAATTACGTTCCTGATTGCTTCAGCTAGGTAAAGCTTGGCTTATGTCCACATGCTGCCTGACAGTTTTTCTGGGCTTTTGAATTCTGGGTGGCACTGTACATTTTTCTCTCATTACTGAACATTATATTTATCATCAGAAGGATAAGGTTTTTTTTTTTTAATCATAAATAAAATACATGGGTTACATTAAGGAGACATTCCAAGTAATCATTAGGGCTGAAATTCTGTCAACCTGTCATTGAAAATATGTGTGTACAATGTAGTAAGGCATCAAGACAGACAGAGTAATTGTGTCACTTGATATAGAAGAAAATGTATATTCATATTCATGAATAAAATGTCATCTAAGAGACAGTCCTCCAACAGGAATGAGCAGCCAGCGTGGATACGTTCAAGAAGTCCACAAGTTATATTAGACAAGTGTCATATTAGCACGAGACAAAAAAAAATAATTCAACCCGATACGAAAAGTGCCTGAGTTAGTGTCTGGCGTGCTGGGTTTAGCAGCAGGAAGAGCATGGGGTATGGAGGGACAATCAAAAGAACAGCTCACACCAGTGGAGGCCTGGTGGGATTGATCCATGGCAAAGAACAAAAGATTTGCAATGTAGCTAAGCAACTGTTACCAGAGAACGCACTGTGATAGACACCTAGAAAACCTCCAGGGCTCGCAAGTGGCACGTTCAGGGCAGTGTAAAGTCAGGAATATATCTAAACACAATGAGATGAAAGCCGCATTTAACAGCTGGCTGTCGACCAGAAGACAAACGCTAGAAACCGTCAGGTAGAGAATCAAAACCGGCTGATCTCTTTAAAGTGGAAGAGACCATGGTGTGTTGCTATTAAAACAAAACCAAGGCATATTTATTGAGGTCTCGTGGTAACATCTCTGGGAACTCCTTCCCATCTCCAATGCCAAGCTTCAGTTTCTTTTCCTTCCATTAATCACGTGAATTGGACTCCGTTACTAAGAATTCTTTCTGTTTTGTTTTGCTCACTCACTAAAGCCAAGAAATAAATGCATGCCTTTATGATGCATTTTGTCTATAGATTTTAAAGCTGAAAGTTTAAACTCACATATAAAACTCAATTATCTTTCTTAAAAATCAGTTGTTCTAAAGCCATTAAAGATGCCCTTTTTCTTTCCTGGCTTTGTACTTGCAGTCCATGGCTCCAAACATTTTCTGCAATATGAAAATGCAACTCAGTGAAATCATCAAACGGGGTTTCAGAAGCCAACATGGAGGTCAGGATTTTGTAAGAAGATAATTTGGGCATGTACTAGATTGTTTACGGAGAAGTCCATTTAGGAGAGTTAGACGATAGCTCCTCTCTCTCCCTCTCCCCTTTCCCTTTTCCTCCCCCCCCTTCACCCCACCCCAATTGCTTTCTCTGTGTTTTGTCACAAAGATTAGGAGACAAGATAATCCACATGATAAGAGATTTTCCCCAAACTGTAGAAGAATTAGAGCCAGAATTCAAAACTATTTCCCTTTATCAAAAGATCTCAAATTCCTAGAAAAATCAGCCAATCAGAAGCGGGGAAGATTTGCATAAAGCCTAAGTAAACAATCTAAGCTGGGAATTTATTCAATATGGGATCACAAATGTTATTTTACCCGCTCACATATTCATTTCTTCTACACTGAATGCCGCTGACAGTTGTTCATTAATTTTCCAAATGTTCTCCATCTTCTTTTCAGGCATTGCATCGGAAGCAGGCTTTTCACCCCTTTCCCTGAATACCTCTGGCAGCCTTAAAAGTCTGCATGGGTTTTGTGAAAATCAAAAGTGTCTTTACAATTGACGCAAAGCGGTATGGATTTTTGTCTAGCAGAATCCAAATTAATTTTATCGATTTAAGAATGACCATCGAAATCGTAAAAGCTAAGTGGTAGCTTCTAATCTTGGACAAGGTATCTGCATACAGTAAGGACTGAAGAGAAGTAATTTCCATGCCTCAAAGCACTTGCATGTTTTTTCTCCAGAAACTCTTCTCCTGAGAGCCAAGGGAAGCAGAGGGAGCCAGTGGGCACCAAGGATCTTTCCTGGCCAGAGCAGGCTGTGCTCGGAGTTAGAAGGGGAGGAAGCAGGGAATGTAAAGCTAAGAGCAGAGGGGCTGGTCTCTGCCTGCTAGGCACATAGAGGGTTCTCAGGTACTGGAACCCACCAGGGGTTCAGCCCCATGGGTGATTGCTCTTTTAAAAGAAATGATGAAGGCTGGGGTGATAGATCAGTCAGTTAAAAAAAATTAAATAACTGAATTTGATTCCTAGAACCCTAATTTTAAAAAGTCAGGCATGATGGCATGCTTGTGAGCTCGGAGCTGGGGAGAAGGAGACAGGAGGATTCTTGGTGGTCACTGGCCAGTCAGCTTAATCGATAGCTTCAGGCCAGTGAGAGACTCTGTCTCAGAAAATCAGGGATGGATGGTCCCTGGTATGTGACACCCATGGCTGTCTTCTGGTTTTCACACATATGCATACACTCATACATACACAACTACATATATGTACACCTGAACACACTGGAAACTGTGCTCACATACACACTCACGAGAGAGAGAGAGAGAGAGAGAGAGAGAGAGAGAGAGAGAGAGAGAGAGAGAGAGAGAGAACCTCAGAAGAGGAAGAGAGTTCAGCCTGGGGGAGGAATGCTCCTCTATTACCTTGATGCTCAGCTCGTGATTGTCTTCCCAGAGACCCTTCAGTACCGTATGCTCAATGTTCAGTAACCCTGGGGGAGGGGAGGAGAGCAGCATGACAAATGAAATCTAAAAGGGCCCATGGCGAACAGTCATTTGTCTTCAATGTCCCCTCATCATATAAGCACTGACTGTCCTTATCCTTCTGTACTGGAGTCTCGGTATTTCAGTTTATAACACAAACCCTTAGAACATAGGGATCAGCCTTCCTCATTGAACAGAAAATGACACTGTAGGTGTCTATGATGGCTGTAGGGAAAGAGGGGATTAAGGAGGAACCCTGATGGCAGGGGAGGGTATTGGTGACAGTCATATGAAGGTGACATGTTCCTAAGGATGAGGTGAAGTGAAGGGCCAGGAGATAATGATCCTCCACTTACTAATGTTTGTTAAGGCGTGTGTGTGTGTGTGTGTGTGTGTGTGCACATACACACACGCGCTCATGTTGTATGTGTTTAGGCACATGTGTAAGTGTGTGTATGGGTTTGTCTGCATCTGTGTGTGCATGTGCGTGCAGATCAGAGGTTGGCATCTCCTTGCAATTCTCCATCTTACTAGTTGAGAGAAGGTCTTTAACTAAACCTGGAGGGAAATGCTTTGGCTAGACTGGTAGGCCAGCTTATTCCAAGGATTCTGTCTCCTCCTTTCTGTTCTGGGATTACAGGGGAGCCACCGTATTCCTACCTGGTACTCACATGTATGATGATGGCCCCACCTCTGGTCACCTTGCTTGAAGGCGAGTCCTTTACCCAAAGAGCCATCTCCACGATGCCCACTGAAGGAAGATTTAATAGAGTTCCATTTCTTTCAGTCCAACCAATTGTGTTCACTAGGCACCTTTCCAGGGATGAGAGACTGAGTTTGTAAAACTTCTAGTGGTTGACAATGTTGGGGATGTTCCTTTAACAGTATTCATTCATTCATTCATTCATTCATTCATTTGCTAGTTTACTTAATCAACAATAATTGTTTGTTGGTTGAATCACCTTAGTGTTAGCATCTCCCAGAAACTTGGTTCTAAAACTCTTGTTAGATGTCCATAGTATTGTAGCAGTCATTATTGAAGCAGAACCTTCCAGGTGCCACAAACTCTGCTCAAGCTATTAGCTAATGTTTCTCGGTTAATCTGGGCCAGCAATTCTCCATTATCTAATAAGGAAACTAAGACAGAGTCAAATCAGAGCTGGGAGTTGTGTTTTCTTTCTCTATCCATGTCCCACTTGGTTCTTCCTGGTCTTGGCTGCCTGTAAAAACTGCCGCCATCTTCCTGCAGTTTTATCTCTCCCAAACACTGAGAGTCTTATTTATTATATTTGTTACTACTAATAACAATATTAGAAAAAGAGAAGCCAATATGTGGTGATAGTGTGTGACATAAACATGGTAATTAGTATCATCAAAATGAAGTTAATTGCTGCCTTGATGGCTAGGGTGGTTTGTGTATAGTAGTAGAGACAGCATCCAGCATCTTATCAGAAGACAGTATTCCACATGGCCACCACATTACTACAGTGTTGACTGGATAAATGGGTTACACAAATGAGTGAGCCTGCATCCTTTGGTACCAGACAATCTGTATGCAGTGCTGTTGTTGCTTTGCAAATCCCTCAATGCTTCTTCTTGAGGCAGATGTATTAAACTCAAATGTGTTAAAGCTTCATTATTTAACCCAGTTATATGCCTGTTGGACCCATAGCTTGATTCCCAAACCCTAGTTTGATTCCTAGGTACAATTTGTGCCTACTGGGCTTTCAGGAGCTCAGATGTCAAGAGCATTTGTTGCTCTTGCAGAAAACCTGAGTTCTGTTCCTGACCCTCATACCAGGCATCTCATAACTTAACTTCCTATACTTCCAGCCCCAGGGCATGCCCTCTTTCGGGCTCAATGAGTACCCTTTATATCTCTGTCAAACACAATTAAAAAAAAACTTTTTAAAAATCTAAAATAAAAAATCTTCCAGACCTACATGAAAATCAGATGCCAAGACTGTATTATTTTAGCATGGTGCATTCTTTTAGCCTCTGTACTATTATGACCTTTGGCTACTATGTATTATTTTAGCCTTTTGCTAAAGAAAACATTTTTTTCCTAATGGCTGGCCATCTGTTCACTTACCATATCTCTCTCATATGCTAATTTCTAAGGTAGCAGTTTTTTACATAGTACCTGTTCTTTGGAACTTCCTGTGTAGACCAAGCTAGCCTTGATCTCACAAAGATCTACCCACCTCTGCTTCCCTAGAGATGGGCTTAACGGCATGAGCTACCATGCATGGGACATGTTAACTTTCTATCCCTCCAGTTCTTCTAGTCATTGTGAATGACCCGGTTGAGCTGTGAATTTTAAGCTGAACCCTGTTTTAAACTCAGTTTTAAGAGGGACTTGAGTCACATGTAGCTTGGTTCACACTCTTTTTGTTCTCGTCGTTTTACAAAATTAGTTTTAATCACGGCTGGTCCCCCCAGGGCCTTTTAAGCAAGTGAACTCTCAGTTAGTGACCTCTATGGTAATCTCCTGCTCCATACTGTTTTCCTGTCCTTAAACCTCTGCTAAAGCAGAGAGTCTTCATCTTAAGAGCAAGGGGAGCTGGTTTGCACAATTCACTTTTCTAACTGCTTGCTACTTATTTTTAACTTACATTGCTTTTGCTTTGTTGATAAACCCCATCTCAGAAAAGAAAGTAGCCACAGAGATTCCCCTACCCTGGACCCTAATAGCTGGTGTTATGTTGGCAAGAATCATCTCAGGCCCTCAGCTATCACCATGAAAATAAAGCCTCCTCTCTTTGGCAGTTCCTCATAGTTTTCCATTTGACTTCTCTATGGAACTATAGCTGTAGGTGGTCACAAGTTTGCCAGGGCATTTTCAAGCTATCTGTACGATGAAGTCCTGTGCCATCAATGCATAATAATTAAGGTTATTAATGAAGGATTAAATTAGTTTAAAACAGTGTACAGAGTCTCTGTGATTTGCTGGCTGTAGGTTAATAATCACACAGTGTATAGCATTCTTAGCTTCCTGTGCTCAGGAATAGAAGCTATAGCACATTCTTATATAGCAAAGAGCATTGCGATCAAATCCACACTAATGAAGAAACATTTGGAGCTCTGCAGGGGATAACAGGGGATGCATTGTTACTGCGAGTGCAATAGCATTGTCCTTTACCATTTTAGGGTGTGCCAAACTGCACAACTCATAATTGTATTTGCATTTGTACAAGAGAGCTCCCACCAAGCCCCAAAACCCTTTGAAAAAGGCAAGAGTGGGGGTGAAACCACACACGGCTGGTGTCTTGAAACAACAGTCAGTACAGAGACAGAATGCTTTTCACTATAGGCAGCAGGTTCAAATCCATAATTAGACTGGAATCTAAATGACGGAGATTGATGGGTGAAATTCTTTACACAAAACAGCATGGAAGACACGGGTCTCCTTTTTCATAGCAGGGACCCTGATTTCCTTGTGAGATGTTCTTAGAATTTTTCCTATAGCTTTTCAAGGCCAAGTGCGTGGGGTTTGAGAGAGGATTTGGATATGCTGCCATTTCTTGGCTTTGTAGTGTGTTGTTTCCTAAAGCGTTGCTTTTGAATGGAATCAGGCAGACACTGTTAGGCCCTTCACTAGGGTTACCTTCTGCAGGTAACTTAAGCAAGCCCAAAAAAACTGGGATGCTGAAGCAGGGTGAGAGGCCAGACCTTTCAGGAAGGCGCTAGGGTACCACAGACATTCATCTAGAAGTTTAACATCAAACTTCTAGTTAATTTGGGTCTGGATGAGGGCCCTCTTTCTGGCTTAGAGGAGGCCATCATCTCTCTGGATGCTCCCATGTCCTCTTTCTTATGTATGTGTGGACATGGAGAACAATAGGAAGAGAGGTGGAGGGGGTGGTCTGGTGGCTTTATGATTTCATCTAAAAGGTCCCACCTTCTTCAATGTCATGTGGGACTTCAGACTATTAATATATGGAGAAGGCCCAACATCTAATCATAACAACGAGTAACACAAACTGAAATAGGACATAAGTTGAAACTGAACTGCTTGTGACAAGTGGGTAATTGACAGTTTTCCTTCCAATCCATTTCCACCACTACCCTGTCTCCCACTCCACTACATCCCACCTTACCCCACTCCATCCTCTCCACGAAACCTTACTCTACTCCTCTCCACTCCACCCCATGCTATTTCTTCCTTCTTAAGCCATTTTTTCCACACCATCCCATTCCTTTCCACCCTAATCTATGCCACTCCACTCTACTGTGATTCATTCTGCTACATTCCAGTCCATTCTGTCTCAGTCTTTCCAACCCACTCCATTCCTTTTCCAGAAAATGCCTCCCAGCTCTGCCTGTGTGCACAGGTGACCAGGTTACAGTCATTATCTCCCCACCCTGCTCCTCCCCCTTCCTTCCTGCCACTCTTCTTTGGTTAATTAAAGTCAGGTATTCATTCATTATCCCCCAATCCCATCTCAAATTCCAAGTCCCTCTCAGAAAACACTAAGAAAAATTATCCAGGCCTAAGTCTAAATAAAGCCAGGACTGCTTTTGACTCACTGTGTGGCCTCTGAAAAGCTACTTGAACTCTGTGGGGCAAGGAGCTTAGACAGTTCATAACAAATCTGAGCTTGAGAGAGCACCGTGCCTGCACGTGTGAGGGAGACCGCCTCACAGTGAGATCACAGGAGCTTCGCACATGAGATCAGGCATGAGAGCAATGGACGGGACTGACAAACTTGTCTTGGCTTCTCTGGCCAGGTTAGAAAGCCGCTATAAGAAATGAGACCCAATAGGCTCTGATGTGGCCCTGTGAGTTTAAATGGTCACTTCACCCTCAGCAGACTTATCTGCTGTGATCTGCATTTCTTGGTTGTAATAGACAGTGGGTACTAGTAAGCCACCTAGAGATTTGGAGAGGAGTAAGTGAGAAAATGTATGCATTCTTTTTGTATTTAGTTTTTACTATTATTGTGATTTTAAAAATGTAGTAAATTCTACAAGTCTTTATCATGCTTATCTCATGGGACTTGGCTTGAAGGATTCAAAGATTGGCAGTGATCTCTACCCAGTAGATGTTGCAGATTAAGCAGTATCTGCCAGCAATAATGATACCTACCATGGAGCAGAGGTTCTTGGGGCTACAGCTGCATAAAGGGGCCTCTCAGATTTCAGCTGGTGGCTTCTAAAGCTTTGGAGTCATGAGAGGCATGCAGGCTAGGTGTCTCAGAGTCCCCCCTACTGGGCCAGCCATGGGGAGAAAAGCCAGGACCAAAAGGCCAGAGAGGATATATTTCTTTCGGAAGTAGCTGAATGGAAGCCAGATTCATTACAAACATTACAAGACAAAAGCAAAAGAGACAGAAAAGACCCCAGGTTTCTTGATGGTGCAGAGGCCGAACTGTATTCAGCAGAGGCATGTATGAGAGCAGTGTACAGTGGTGTCCTCTGTGTCCCTTTATGAAAAAGATCTCACCAGGGCCATCCACTCCTCCAGAGTTAAGGAAATTCCTACACAAGCACGGGACCAGGGTGTGCACTCCTTAGAGATGCCATCTACTTCCCAAAGAGAACAGAGAGGATTACAAACAATAACAGCTTTTTTTAAAACCCAGCATCTTGCTCATGTGCTGGGTGATAGTGGGCTTTCTTCCTCTTCTTCTTTTTATCAGCTTCTCTGTCAGAGCTTTGGTTTGTGCGGGGAGGTGCACAGTATGGGGAGGCCAATGAGCTGATTTTTATAGAGTCTGTGCATAGCTTAAACAAAGATGGAGGATTTGGAGGATAAAGGCAGCCTGAAATATAGCAGATTATGCAGCTTTATTTTCCAAAGATTTGTTAATTCCTCTCCTCCCCCTCCTGCTTTCTAGCTGAAATGCTCTCTCTCTCCCTCCCTCCCTTCCCCCTTGCTCCCACATTCCTCCCTCCCCTCTCTTCTTCCATCCCTACCCCCATCTCTGTGTGTGTGTTTCTTTCCTGTAGCCATTCAAAGAGAAAATGCTAAGTTTTAAATGTGATTTTTCCCCCCGATTGAATTTCTTATCTATTACCCAGACATCCCTCCACAAGTAAACATTTGTCACCCTTAAACAGTGCCTATGAAGAGTCTGTTAACAGGACAAGCTTAATGAACATCGTGAGCAGACAATTGGTGGGCTTGTGCTTTTGTTTTTAACCTGAAAGATGATGTGTGCTTTGAAATCAGAAATGGTCTAAGGCACTTCATTTTCCAGGGACTGCTGCATTCTGCCTGCTTTGTCTAATTATAGACTTTGTCCCCATGTTCTCAGGCTCTGGCTGATAATCACGTAGGCTGTATTTCATACAGTCATAGATCACAGATCTATATAGCCAAGTCCTTCTAATAAAAATCAGATCTTGTTTGATTTTAAAATGTGGCTTTCATCTTTGCGTGCAAACTACCAGGGCAAAAAAGTCCTGGGGATAGTTTTTGAGACCTCTTTTCCTTCCCTTTCTTGATAATGAGATCATGATTTATCTTCAGTTGGTTGTTTAATGAATAGTTCTTTAGTTGTCCTCTGCTTACCAAAGCTTGGTTTTCTAGAAGAATACAAAGTTATACGTGATGAAGTCCTTCCTGCCCAAACACAATACTCCAGGTAATCTATGAAGCCTGACCAATAGTTTCTTACTGCAGTCAGCTAGAAATTATAGCCTTATTAAAACACTAGACAGTTGATATGAGTTACTGGAGCATGTGATAATGGAGGAAGCTTATAACCTAAGTATAATCATTAACTATTTCTGTAATTAAATTATTCTATGGTCAAAAACTGTGGGGTGTTTTTTTTTCCTTAATTTTTGAAGACAAAAATATTTGGAGTTTGCTCTAGTACAGTGGTGAACATTTGAAATCTAAACACTTGGGAGATGGAAGCATAAATCAAGGTGACCCTTGGTTGTGTTGTGAATTTCAGGCCAACCTGGGCTACAGGAGACCATGTCTGATGCCTAAGGAGTAGGAGGAATCCTAGCCAACCAACCAACCTACCAACTAATTAATCAATCCATCTATCAGTTGCAGCTTATATGTCACCTGATAGTTTACTGTTAATTATCTCTGCATCTGTCTCCCATGTATACAGATTCTATGGCATCTAGTATCTTTCCACTTCTATACTAGGATGCAAGGCTTCTGGGAAAGCTGTCTTAGAACACTATGAGATTAGGTTCTGATTTTGATGGGTCTCTTGCTGCATGAAAGTTTTGCTCTGTCTCAGCTCCTTGATTTTCGGATAGATTTCCCACCCAATACCATGTCCCATTTTCCTCCTGTTGCACTGCCTGGTTTAGGTAGTTTGCCATGACTCCGGGTACCTTAAGTCACATCCGCTATGTAACATCTGAATCAGCTCCTTCTCTTTTTCTTGCATGGTTTTTCAGAAAACTGTAAATGAACAGATAACCCACAAGTTGGTGTGCAGACCTTTATAGCTGACCTGCACCAGAATGTGTCCTGTGTTTTTTTGATAGCAGCTTGAGCTAAGCCAGGTGTGTTCTGGTGTGGATGAAGTCACATTTCTTTCCCTGAGTCCTCCCTTTCGATCCAAACTGTGGATATTCACTTTCGTGCTGCCAAGCAAGTTTTTAGTAAACTTTATCCCATGAAATCCAGGGCCCGTCTACCTTTTCTGTGAGTCTCATGGCACCTTTGGCCAAGTTCTCATCGTCTAGGACTGGCTTATTCTGTAACACATTCTCACTTCCTTGACTTCAGTAACTGAGTATGCTCCTTCTTATGTCCAGATTTAAGGAAACATACATTTTTTCAAAAGCCCATTGATTTCTCAGAACTTCGCTTTGCTCAGCTTTCCTATGGAAAATAGGAACATGCACGCTGCTGTGACTTAGAAAGCCAGACTCAGTCTGCCCAAGGCTACAGAATAGCCAGATGGAAACACTTTTGAGCCTCTATTTGGTGGTCCATAAAACTTGGAGCTGGATAGTGACCAGCATGCCTTGCCACGCTGACATTACATCATCACAGGTTCACCATTGAACTATGGGCTACCTCCATATGATCAAAGCAAAGTGCATAGAGAAGAGAAACACCCAAATGTTGGAATGCGAGGGTTTAAGCAGTGAACAGAAATCACTGGATGATGTCTAAAAATTAACATTAGATAAATGGAAGGAAATGGATGCTAGTTGTGCAGGACACAATTTTGCTTTTCCAGACTAGGCAAAAGATACTTGCTTCTCTTTAAAGGTGAAATGTCACCTGCTTGTTTAAAGAACAGTTCAAAAGAGCCAGGCAGGGAATCTCATGGAAGGAGAATGTCAGGATGTGTTTCAACAACATCTCGATGGCCTTCTCTGCTTGCCTTCCCCATTTCTTAGAGCAGGGATGCACTTAGATCCAGGGACAGCGGCAGCCTGTGACCTAGCTTTGGGTCTCCCCATCTACCTTGCTTTGTTTCCCTTGCTCTACAGAATGGATCCTCTTCCGCCCAGTACTTCCTGGATGCCCCCAGATGCTCTGAGAGTTTGCAGTCTCTAAGGATTGGTAAAACAGGGGTCGGTGCCCTTGCCAACATCTCTTAACCTCAGCAGGTCTGCTTCCAAGTTACCATGAGAGGAATCTGCTCCCCCCCAACTCATCTTTTAAATGCATTTCTCTGACTAATTAATCTGTGCAGTTATTTATGAAGCGACCTTCCATTGAGCAATCTTAAGTATGTAATTTTCTAAAACAACCTGACCCACGTTAGTGGTTAGTGTGCATATTGTTTAAAAAATAATTATGCACATACATTTGCGATTTCCGTATCACAGATTTCTTAGTAGTAGTATCAATTTAGAATCTTTGGAAGAGATCCATTTTTTTTTTCTGGAAAAATGTGTGAGAATAGATTTGGGACTGTTTTGTCACAGTCTGAATCTCTCTTTGTTGGCTTTAACTCTGACCACTGATCAAAGACCACCTAAAGACATTGTACACAGGGTAGGCAAGGCATAATGTTTTTGTGTGGTTTTGCATGGCCAAAGACTGGTGTTTCCTCCCTCTTAAAATCTTTCTTATCCTAGACATGCTGAGATTCAGCAAGGGGGCATTAATGAAGTTAATGAGGATGATCATTGGCTACTGCAGAGCCAATCAACCATAGAATCTCCACCCTCATTTGGATATGAACAAACCCACTCATTGTGGTGCTTCAGCCCCACCCATATCCTCATTGCTCGCTATGATTTTGGATTTTGTGTGAATTAAAATATAAATGTAGCGCTGTGGGATGCTCAGAAAAGAAAGTCCTCTTCTGTGTTTGCTAGGCCCCGGCATAGCCTCACAAGAGACAGCTATATCAGGGTCATTTCAGCAAAATCTTGCTAGTGTATGCAATGGTATTAGCGTTTGGAGGCTGATTATGGAATGGATCCCCGGGTATGGCAGTCTCTAGATGGTCCATCTTTTTGTCTCAGCTCCAAACTTTGTCTCTGTAACTCCTTCCATGGGTGTTTTGTCCCCAGTTCTAAGAAGGGGCAAAGTGTCCACACTTTGATCTTCGTTCTTCTTGAGTTTCATGTGTTTTGCAAATTGTATCTTATATCTTGCGTATTCTAAGTTACTGGGCTAATATCCACTTATGGATCACAGGGCCCCCAATGGAGGAGCTAGAGAAAGTACCCAAGGAGCTAAAGAGATCTGCAACCCTATAGGTGGAACAACAATATGAACTAATCAGTACTCCCGGAGCTCGTGTCTCTAGCTGCATATGTATCAGAAGATGGCCTAGTCGGCCATCATTGGGAAGAGAGGCCCATTGGACTTGCAAACTTTATATGCCTCAGTACAGGGGAACGCCAGGGCCAAGAAGTGGAAGTGGATGGGTAGGGGAGTGGGGGGAGACATGGGGGACTTTTGGGATAGCATTGGAAATGTAAATGAAGAAAATACCTAATTAAAAAAAAAAAGAAAGTCCTTGGTTTGCAAGCTTTAAGGACCAGAGAGAGGATTCCCTGAACCAATGCAAAGCCAGAGGGTTTCAGGCATCTATAATGACAGGGCACCTGTTTAGAAGTGGGAGGGGGAGACAAGAGAGTTCTGGAAGTTCTGGGCTACCTTAGTTGGCATAAGCAACAAGATGCTCTATCTCACACAAGGTGGGCAGTGAGGGCAAGCGCCCAAGGTTGTCCTTTGATTTCCATGTATGGACTACAGCATACGCACCAGGACTGTTACACACAGAGATCATAAGTATATAGTGATCACGCACTTGGGTCAGGTGCATCCATGAGTATCAGTTCTTGAGTTACACCTTTACCATAACTGTGTAAGTATGGATTTGTCATCTTCTTTCCAGATAGGACACTAAGTTCTGAGAAGTTAAATCATTTATCCTGGGACACACAGGATGTAAGAGTGGAAAGCAGACTTTTGTTTTTAATCCTAACACAGCATTTGTCAACTAAATATTTTTAGGCACTAAAAGAATGGATATGTTTTAAGTAGGCCATTATTTTAGTGCACATTAGAAAATCCTTAGTCTTCTGATTGGATGTTAGAAATAATCTTGAAATAAAAACATACAAAGAGCACATTTGAATACAAATATTAAGTAAAATAATAAGCTTGTAGTTACATTAGATATATACACAAATATGTTACATATACTCTGCATATATGAGGACAAATTACAAACTCTGTATATTAATGGCATATATTTGGACATTCATAAAATAAATGAGGACTAGCCAAATGAGAACAAGCAAAGCAATTTGCTCAGAGATCACAGTAAGGACGTTGGCCACTGTCAGTTGCTTTTTGGCAGATAGTAAAGGTCCACAAGGCGCAGCGGAGCTTCTTACCAGAAAGAGAAGGCTCACAGATTGCTTTCTGGAGGCTGCCAGTCTGGAAAGCTAGAGGAAGACCCCTCACAAGAGAATCTTCTGTATTGTTCAGAGAAACATACAGCATTCCTGCTTAGTTCTTAAGTTGGAAGTGGGAACAAAATTGGGGAACCTCTCAGCTATTAATTAAGGCCCGACCATAGGAGATGACAGTTACAAAAGTTATTGTTTATGTCCTAGACTGTCACTAGAGATAGCAACCCATGCCTCCCATAGGTCTGATTTACAGCGGGCTGTCTTCTGGCTTGTTTATTGGAGCTGAGGGGTTGGCTTCCTGAGCAGGTTGCTACACTCTGTGAGGTCAGGGTTCTGCTTTTATATATAGCCCCGCTGCTATCGAGCTGAGGATCCAGTCTCTTTCCCTTTGCACATGTGCATGCTTGCCTTGTGCAGCAGACACTGCAGTAGGAGGAAAGGGGAAAACAGAGAAAATGAAGGGTGAGATGGGATGATTCATAAGCTTCAGGGAGCTGGTCCTAGGATGATGTAACACAGCAGGCCCCTGTTATTCACAGACAGGAGCAAGTCCAGCATACAAAAGCAGCAATCCAATAGTCAATCTAAGCCCCAGCAAAACTTCCCCATACCTAATGAGAAAGCAGTATACACTGCGAGGATACAGACGGCAAAGCAGTTATTTGCCTATCAAGAAGGATACACTTAAATGAACTTGTTTTTTTAACTTCCCACCTTTACGCTGTGGTCAACTATAAGTAACTGAAATAACAAAAGGCAAGGCTTCAGATAAGGGGAACAGTTCGATATTATTCTTCAATATCCCCCCCCCCTCAGTTTTTTTTTCCCCAAATAAGAAAATGCCTCACCCACATGCAACTATCTTATTATTAAATATAAAAGTTTCACTTTTAAATTTATGGCTGTGTCTATGTATGTCACATGTGTGGGCACATGAGGAGGTCACCCTGGAGCTAGTGTTATAAGTAGTCGTAAGCCTCCCGGCCTGGGTGCTGGGAACCGAACACTAGTCCTCTGGGAGACCTTTTAGCTCAAACTATCTAAATCCTGACTGCCTGAGGCTGGAGCTCACTGCTCAATGGTGAGGACAGGAGTTTAGTTCCAAGCACACACATCAGGTGACAGAAAATGCCTATAACTCCAAGGGATACAAAGCCCGATTAAGGCCGCCAACAGGCACCTGTGCACACATGTGCATACACAAACCAACACACAAGAGACATGCTTATGCACACGCACAAAGTAAAAATAAATCATTTAAAAATAAAAGAAATGCTGACTGCCCACAAAACAGCCTCACTGACAATGTTCCTGGACAGTTTAAGGATCAAAAGGTTACACATCCCTCTGCTTTGGGCAGGTCTCATGTGATCTTTCTTTATGGAGGAGAACACAATAGTCAACAAAGACACTGGCTATTGCAGAGCCTGACCATGTACTAGAAGAGCATTTGTGTGCAGTAATTTTCTCTTATCCTAACTTAGATTCTCGCTTGAACGGTCTGAACTTTAAAGCATCCAGAGAAAAATTATATTAAAAAATTTGATGCTGATTCTCATTGACTCCATTTAATGAAGAACACAATAAATTTAATGTAGGAAAGGAGTCAGTCAGAATTTTATTTAAGGAGTAGACAACTTTTTTTTTTAACTGTGATTACCATCTCACAAAGAAGTTAGGACACAGAATTTAAAGGCTGTTAATAAAATATACTGACCTGGCAAGACATGATAACACATACTTTTGATTATAGTATTCTGGAGGCAGAGGCAGGCAGTTTTAGTACGAGGCAACCCTGGTCTGCAAACAAGTTTCAGGCCAGCCAGGGCTCCATAGTGTGAGCCTGTCTCGTAAAAAACCTAATGAACATGCTGGCCCTTTGCTGCTGGGCCTTGGCTCTAAACTTCAATACGGATAACTGAACATGGACTTGTCTTTAACTTGCATGTATTCTGTACTTCATTACACATCTTATGCTCCCTTGTGGAAGAAGCCAAACAACAAGAAGGAAACTGTTTTGTTAGCTTATTTATGATTTTGCAAAAGGTCCAAGTGTGAACATATTCAGTCATTTGAGGACAATCTTATCAGCAACTTAGAATATGATGAAAAAGAGGTAAGTTGCCAAAGAACATGATTTTGGAATAAAGGAGTTTAGGTTTTGTCAACTTGAGTTCACATCCAACTGAATTCTAACGTTCCTGTCAAGAGACTTGAACTTGGGCTTGCATTTCCTGACAGATGGGGACCGTTCCATCTCTTTATCAACCCTTTCTATCTTTAGACTTCTCTTCTTCCCAGAGAATTCTTCCTCGCATCAGGAGGAATCATACGCCTTTTTAAATTGTATATATTGAACAAAATCGTGATGTCTAAGAAATTGGTCTTTTGTTGGGACAGATAGGCCTTAGTGTTGTTCTTAATGCCCAGAAAAGAACAGAAGAAAGGCAGAGTCAAATACACATAAGCATATCTATCCATTTTATGGATTCATAAGGACTACAACTATAGCTGCTAAATTGAGTTCAAGAAGCTCTGACAAAGCTATTGAGTCTCTGGGGCTTGGTGAGTTCTCACCTGTGAGATGGAGAGTATAATAATTGGGGTGTAATAAACTATGAGAAGATAGATATTCATGGGCAAGGGTATAGCATAGAGGTAGAATATTACCTCAGCATGCACAAGGGCTTAGGTCAATATCTAGCATTTCCTTCAAGAAGGTGCTTAAGGTGGACCATTTTATTGTCCTTGAGATAAAATGTAGAATCTGTCTTCATTATTTTTACTGCAGGTAGCTCAATGTCATTTAATTTCAGTCTTCTCAGTTGTTGAGTAGAACAATAATCCCTGTCCAACTGTGTTGTTGAAGCAGAAGTAAGTGGGGATTGGCTTGAAAATACCCATCAAAATACTAATTTATTGCACTGCTTGTAGAATATTTACTGGGCTCTGATCCCATCGTAAATATAATCTCTTGAATGATCTCCTTTAAGAGCTATAGTAAAGGTTACTCACAGAAATAATTCTAGATGTAATCATTTCAGTGGAGAAGCCGTGCAAGGGCTCTGACTGGGTAGAATTGAGAACAGCGGTTTCTAGAACATATGAGCAGCTCTGAAGGGAAGCGTGCTGTGGGTGGGAAAAAGTAGGACATTTAAAAAGTAATTTTCGGATACCATAGAACCTTTCTCAAATGACAGAAAGCGTCATAGCGGTAGTCAATCTCTGTGGAACTAACCTAGTGGAAATAAATTATTTGGGTTCTATCCTTAGACCTGGTCCTCCAGGCCAGTGCACTCACCAGGATCCTTTGTGGTTGTTCTCTAAGCTACATCTTGGCTGATCATGTTTCCTGGTGAATTACTTCATTCTTCTGTAAAGGAATGGTTTGCAACTATAGGGTAAGAAAGTGCTGGTTTAATGACTCAGTGGATAAAGGAGCTTCCTGCCAAGCCTGACACCCTGAGTTTCATCACCAGGATTCACATGATGAAACGATGAAATGACTCTTGCAAATAGTCCTTTAACCTCTACCCCTATTAATACATACATGTATGTGTGTATATAATACAGATAGCCTTGTGAATATATATATACATATACATATATATATATATCTTGATATATATATCTATATCTCTATCTAGAGGGATATAGATATCCCTGTGAATAAACAATAAGAAAGTGATCATATGAAAATTGAGGTGGGGGTATGAGTTAATGGCAGATCATTTGAGTAGCATGTGAAAGGCCTTAGCTTGATTTCCCAGCACTGAAAAAAAGCAAAATCTCATTCCAAGTATCATGTTTATGTGATAAGGGAGGATGCTGGAAACCCAGCAGTTCCTCAAGGTTGTTGAACAGTAGCCCATGGTGTGAAAAACTGGTGTTTACTTGGTTCCTTTACTTGTGCATTTGGTTATAACTTTTTATGTTATTATCCTTTGCTATGCTACATGATTCCTTTTATGCTTGTTTTTACTTTAATTTCCATGTTCAGTTTGCGTTGACATGTAAGCATTTGATTCTGGAGATATATAATAGAGATATGTAATTGGGGCATGGAATTTTATTTAGTCTTTGCCAAAAATCGCTGGAATTATATATACAACAAGGATCCCACAGATATATTTGGAGAGCTATAGGTACATGTTATCTACTGCTACAGCCTTCATAAGAGGACATTTGGGGTCCTAGTTCCCTAGAACATCTATCGACTATACACACAAAATGCTATATATAATAACTGAATATTGTCTTCTATTAGTAAAATTAGAGCATTGCTTGCAGAACGTCATTGAGGCCTGTGTGAAGGTTTGTCATAATCTCTGGTAGTGGCCATTAGAGCACAGAGGAAGTTCAGTGATTCCCAAACTGCTGACCCTGACATAGTGAGAGCAGAAAAGTGCTGTATCTTTCTCAACCCACTACGAGGATCATAAATGATAGTCCAACAACGGGTAACCAAGAGTTCAAATGTATTAGTCTGTTCTGCCATTCTCATTCAAACCACCACAGAGGGATGGACATATGTTCAGGTGTCATGGCTTGCTTTGGGGAAGAAAGTGGTCTAGCTAGTGTCTGTGAGTTGAAATAGCAGGATTCTTGTTGCTATGGATAAAGATGTACAGGAGTGGAAGAGAGGGGCAGGGAGAGCCTGTGCTTCAGAAGCCTGAACAGGATGCCGAAAGCGCATACTTTTGGATGTCTTCTTCTGAATCCTCAACATCTCCCTTCTTTGAATTTCTTAAAGGATGAAGGGACTCTAGATGCCCCTTGAGAGGTAAAAGAGCAGTCCCTTGCTCAGTGGACCCAAGTCTAGATAGAATGATTTTTCCAATTTTCAGATCTAAATAAAAGTTGTCAGAAGAGCACTTTGGGTAAACCCATTAAAAATTCAGACTTGGTCTCACCCTGAAAAATTCCTTTAAACTATTTTCATCTTTCTCATTTATTGCACATTACTCACTATATTAAAAAGACTACTGAATATATATGTATATAATTATATGATACATATATGTAATTATATATCACATTTTCCCCCTTCTAAATTGGCAGTTCCTCAAGGACAGAAACCATGTGTTATTTGCCTATATTTCCATAGTGTCTGGTACAATGCCAGGCAGCCAGTAGAAGATGAATAAATCATTCCTTGGGGAATAAATGAATATGCAGTCCTAAGAGCATTCTACCTTCTACCAAAGCAACTCATCTTCATATGTGTTTGAACTTACACGGGCATCTTTTATCTCTTGTTCTCTAGGTTCAATGTTTCAAATGCTTTTGTCTATCAAGCTGCATTCATTAGATAATAAATGCCCCCCTCCCCTTCATTTACTAAAGAAAACCAGAATCTCAGGTTGCTGGGATATATGCTGGTTTCCCACAGCCTTTCTAAAATTCCTGCCCCAGAGCAAGGGAACTTAATTCTGTGAGCATTTTTTGGGGAATGGGGATGATATACTTTAAGAGATCTGAACTTGGAAAGCCCCACAATAGACTTTCAGAAATATTTAAAGGACATAAAGACACATGGGACACATGGGGTGTCACTGACACAATGATTTGGGCAGAAACAGGGCAAAACAATCCTTTTAATGAAGGGAACATCTTTAGCTAATAAAAGATTCTAATTTAACGAAAGGTAACAATGAGTGCATGTAAAAAGTTAGTACAGATCCCCTTTCCTGGCATGTCTGTGGGGAGAAACATGTCAATACATAAGAAATTCAAAAGCCTGTTTGATAGGATTATTAAAGTTCTTAAAGGATGAGTTTTAGTCATACATTCTGATTGTATCGTTCCTCTGGGAAAAGTTCCCAGGCTGTGTAAGTGACTCCATACGCAGCTGTTCGCATGACCCACAGCTTCTGTGGCATGCATCTCATGTGTGATGAGGGGGACAGACTATGCTTTGTATTCATGATAGCAATCCATTTTTCTCCAGTGAATTCCCAATTAACTAGGCCTGCTTTTTCTGACTCAAAAAAAAAATTTATAATAACTAGAACTCTTGTTTTTTTCTGCTAATTCATCCCTTGCTTGCTTTTTTTCTGGGCTCAGTAAACATGGGACAGTGGTAGGGAGTGAACTGAGCAGGCTTTGTTGAGACTAATATCATTCTTGTTTTCCACTAGTCTTTGACAAGAAGTAACCAGAGCTCTCACTAACCTAATGGTTGGTCAGGTCCTTAAGCTGCCTCCATTGTACCTCCCGTTGATGATCCATCATTTAGATGAGCCATTGATAAGCACTTAGCTTGTAAGTCTTTTTAGATCTTTACAACTTTAGATTAATTTAAGACTGATCCTTCTCCTGGTTGGCTTCATTTTTAAACCACCTTGTCCTTAAAGTAGTGGCTCTGACAGGTTCATCTATATATTAATAGATCCTTCAATAAATACATATTTCAATTTAGTATAACTATTATCTTTGTGTCTTAGTATCTTCTCCCATTTCCGTGACACAATACACCAACTAAGCCTCATAACGAGGAAGGGTTTATTGGGCACATAGTTGATGGTTATAGTCCATTACGGCAGGGGATTCACTCCTATGGAAGCAGGAGGGACTTGGTCACAGTATGCCCACAATCAAACCAAAGAGCTCTGAATACATGCATGCTGTGGGATGGTGGGTTTGGAAAGCTTCTGCCCATGTTCTCAAATAGATATCTTAGGACATAAAGAGCTTGGGAAAGGTGGCAGCCACCCGTGCCTACTCTCAGCTTGGCATCTTTGCCCATTGACTCAACATCTTCCTGGGACAGACGGTTCAGGATCAATTAACAGTGGAGTTGAAATGAAAAGCAAAGACACCTAAGCAAAGATAAGGCTTTCCTGGATGCTAAAGCTCAGTGCTACGTTGTTCAGGGAGGAGCTGCTGAGTCGTGCACTGCTAGGCAAATCTTGTGCGTATCCAGAGAGACACATGTCTTGTTTTTCTTTTTTTTCTTCTCCCTTTCATAAGTAAATATTTCCTATTGACTATTCTCCTATAGGTATTTTTTTCTACTTGGGGATTCTGTTTCATTCTGTTTTAATAGGTAATGTTTGTCTTGTGACCATTTTTGGGAGTCTCACCTATAAATAAGCAACTCCAGACTCCCCAGGAAGGAACCATGGATGTTTCCCATCCACTGTTACTAACAAGATAACTTCATGAATATTGACTGCTAGAGGCTGAAAGTCAATGCAGTCATTTCATTTTATAAAACTTGGTAGTTGGTTTTTTGGTCACACAAGTGTGTGTGTGTGTGTGTGTGTGTGTGTGTGTGTGTGTGTGTGTGTGTTCTCCAGAAGATCCAGAAGATTCTTGTCTTCCAAATAGAACAACAAAGAACATGTGGCAGGCAGATTCTTTATTATTTATTATTATTATTATTATTTCTTTTACTTTGAGATATAATATAGTTACATCATTTCCCCTCTGTGTCCTCATTCCTAGCTCTCCCATATACCCCTTCTGGCTCTCTATCAAGTTCAAGGACTGTTTTAGCATTAACAGTTGTTACATATATGTATGTATACTTCTAAATACATAAATACAACCTGCTCAGTCTGTATAATGTTACTTTTATGTATATATTCCAGGGCTTACTCTTTGGTATTGTATAACTAATTGACATATAGAGTTCCTGAGGTTCAACCCTACACAAAGACTTAAAGGCAACTATGGGATGTGAGGTCAGGCAGGACCTTTAACTATACCCATCTTCAACATGCCTAGAGGATTCAAGAGAATGTTTGTTCAGTTTGCATTTTTTCTTTGTTCTTATCTTCTAATAAAATGTATTTATTTCATTGTATATGTGTGCTTTGCTCATGTGTATGTCTGTACACTATGCATGGGCTTAGAGCCTATAGAGGTCAGAAGAGTGCGGTGTCCTCTGGAACTAGAATTATGAATGGTTGTGAACCGCCATGTGGATGCTGGGAATTGAATTCTGGTCCTCTTAAAAAAAATAACAAGTGTTCTTTACCTCTGAGTCACCTCTCCATAGCCTCTTTGTTTTTGCTTTTTAACGTTTTAAAACAAGGAATAGTTTATCCTAAACGATATGAGTGAGTATGTCCAGGGAATACAAACTCAAGTTACCTTGATCAATATGGTTCCATTCTAATAGAGGTTACAATTGTTTGTCAGGAGGGAATGTTTTCTTTTACTATTTTTAAAAGTTCTGGTGTTCAAGTTTAATTGTTTGAAATTAAAGTACAATTATATCATTTCTCTCTTCCCTTTTCCTCTCCATCTCCTTCATCTCTCCCTCTCAAACTCATGGTCTCTGTAATTGTTATTATCACATATCTAAATGCCTGTTCATAAATGCAACCTTCTCAGACTGTTTAGTGTTACATGTATGATTTCTGGGATGACCAGTAAGTTAACATGCAAAATAATGGATTTCACTTCAACTTATATGTCATTATATTTTTATATTTTGAACAACTTTTCTTAACACAGAAATTGCTTTGGTTGCTTATTTTTTTCTCTGACTATCACTCTCCATCGTATACTTTAAAAAATACACTGACCATCTAAACTGCAAGTCATTTAGAATTTTAAGATAGTGTAACTTCCTAGTCTCAACTGTTCTCTCTCATTTCCACCTAACATGCTTGAATAGACCAGGGCTCTCCTGCTATGCATGGGCATTATCCTCTGAGTCATCTCTTTCCCCATCCCTCCTCCCCCATCCCTCCTTTCCATCTAATCCTTGCAGTTCCATCACTTTCTCATAAGGAAAAATATTTTATTTCATTTTACGTATACCATGTGCATGTCTGATGTTTGTGGATTCCAGAAGGGGGAACTGGATTCTCTGGCACTGGAGTTACAGATGATTATAAGATACCAAGAGGGCACTGAGGATCAAATAACCAGGTCCTCTGCAAGGTCACTTGTCTTAGTCAGGGTTTTACTGCTGTAAACAGGCACCATGACCAAGGCAACTCTTATAAAGACAATATTTAATTGGGGTTGGCTTACAGGTTTAGAGGTTCAGTCCATTACCATCAAAGCAGGAGCATGGCTGTGTCCAGCAGGCATGGTGTAGGCAGAGCTGAGAATTCTACATCTTCATTTGAAAGCTGCTGGCAGAAGACTGAATTCCAGTCAGCTAGGATGAGGGTATTAAAGCCCATGCCCACAGTGACACATATTCCAACAAGGACATACTTCCAAAGAGTGCCACTCCCTGAGCCAAGCATATTCAAACTGTGACAATCATCAAGTTCTCTTAGCCACTGAACCATCTCACCAGCCTCCTGTCTATTACTTTCATGCAACTACTGCATTTCCCATTGACTCTAACTTTTGTGAAATAGTAACCATTGTGCCTTGTTTCAAAAAGTTACCTCCGGGATCAGGCCAAGAGCTGATCCATATCAGGTACACAATAGAATTTGCTGCCTCCAGGATGTAGTTTCTCTGGGCCTGTCTACACATTTGTGAAGAAAAAGATTGTAGGTGAGTCCCACAGGGTGGAAAGAGTTGAGGTGGATACAGCAGTTGACATCCCGGCTGTGAGGGGGCAGATGAGAAGTTGGTGCTGATGTAGCCTGACCATGAGTGCAGGACACCTGGCTTTGCAATGTTTCTATCAGTCAATATGCCCTGGGTGAGCCTAGTATTGAACATGCAATTTCGGCCAATGAAGGAGCGGAAAAAGAACAGGCCATCTAAATTCAATAAACTCACGTTGTTAAGAACAAATGTTAACAGAGCCATCCAGGTCACAGTATGTCAGGCTGAACACTGGCAATGGCTCATTTGAAGCATGCAGGCAAATTGGCACTGCTCGAATGTCATCTAAGTTTGTGTGTAGAGCACCGTGCTGCCCAGCTTTGAGGCGTGTGGGACTCCACAGGTCAGTGTATAATGATATACATCTTGCCTGATGACATTTGTCACCGTGTATTTTTCTACCCAAGATTTCTGAAAATCAATCACTCATTTTTCTTTAAACTTTTTTTTGAGCTGAGGCAGAACAGTGGGACGTTTGAATCTGTCATCCAGCTGTTCAGCCATTCCTAACCTTTAAATGTTTTGAAAGAAAAATTAAAAAGTAAAAAAGAAAAATAAACTATCTAAAATAGTTTAGTAATCTAAGGAATTAATTTTGCCTAATTTATGTGCATTATTGCATTTTGGTATACATGGAGATAAAAGTAAAGGCAATGGAGAAGATTGCATTGAATAAAAGACAATAATTAACCCTTGAAATCATCATGAAACAAGGTTAGCTTTTTTTACTGAAAATAACTGCCCAAACAATTGTCTTAACTAGGGGTGCTTATAAAGCTGATTAAAATCCAGGATTTATTCTACACTATCCTCAGGTCTATTTGGTCATTTTGTGTAATATTGTAATTACAGGGTGTTTTCTTCTTCCTAAAAGGTGGGAGCACAAAATTGGAATTGTACTTCATTATTATGCTTAGTTACCTGACAGGTGTAAGCAATTGGAAGACAATAGTGAGATGCGCATGTATGCGTACATGTGTGTGTGAGGGGTGTGGATTATATGTGTCTCGAATGTGTATGTGACTTTGGCACATTCATATAGTGGCTAACATATACAGGTCAAAGGACAACTTTGAGGGGTTGGTTTTTCCCATGTACCTATGGCAAGATGCAGGCCTATTTCTTCCAGTGTATTGGGTCCACAATGAAAACTAAACCATGAGCTTCTAGGTAAGATAGGTCATTGTCTCTGCTTCCCACATCTCCATAGAAGCACCCAGAGTAACATGAACATGTATGATACCATATCCAGATTTTTCCAAGGTTTCCTGATATCCAGGCTCAGCTCATTAGGCTTGTGTAACATGCCTTGTCAGCTGCTGAGTCATTATAGTCTTAGCCCCTACTTGATGGATTGTAGCATCTGTCTCTCAAATCAAGTACACTTGTGTCACAGAAAACAAAGAAATTGATGCTGCAAATGTTTTGTTCAAAGGCACCCCAGCTTTGCCTAACCTTGGAGTTTTTGTAGTTAGTTTACAGAAAGATTGAGAGATCTTAAGACAGAAGTGTGCTCAGTAAGGGTCCCCTACTGTAACTGGAAAAATGACAGGCTTTTTCCTATTTGAGGCATTGCTTTGGCTCTGTCTGCTGCAAGAATTCTAAGGAGATTACAGTGGCACTTCGATTTTTAATTTTTTTAAATTATCTTACTGAATTATTACTTTCCTCTCCACTTTATTCCTCACCCAGACATCTGTTGCTCATTATAAAATAAACCATCACTTGTTCAAAGAAGAATTCCTTAATCTCTCCCAAGTCTGAGGTAGATATTTCTTCAGTTCCCACGGGAAGAATGCTTTTCCTAGCCACCCAAGTGCTCAACACTAGACTGCAGACAGATGCTGGAGAGATCATATCTGCATAACAGCATACATGAATATATAAGACAAAGAACCACGATCCTAATTGCCTAAGTTTCATCTCTTCAGGCTGCTATTATGGAGCACCATAGTCAGAGTGGCTTATCTATCGTAGACACTCATCTTTTACGTTTCTGGAGTCTAGGAAGCCCAGGAGTCCTCACTTAGGCCTCTTTCATGAAGGAGTTCAGTCATGAAGGCTGACTCCCCAAAGCCTCATCTACTGCCACTGCTTTAGAAGTAAATATTTCAATGTATGTATTGTCCCTGGGAGCAAAACTGGTCTGTCCATGGCATCATATCTCAATTCAAATGGGAGGAAGATATGTCCTGTTTCACTCTTCACTGGAGACAGGTAAAGTCAGATGCCACGCATGTGTGATTCTCACACGGGAGAGTTTGAGGAATTGTGCATACTGGCTTTTCCTTCTGTGCCAAGGTATAAAGAATATACAAGTCTTAGAAGTGCCCACAACTCTGGAAATGATATGTGATTGCATTTATAAGCTCTGAGAGGAGCACATGCAATTATTCTTTCATAACAGAAATCATCTTAAAAGTATTATAGAAGTGAATATATTGAATATGCCAAATACTATAATATAAGCACATAAAATGGCCTCTTAAGTCATTGGTCTTCATGAAGGTACTAAATAATCAATGGTAACATCAACAGAATTTCCTACAATCAAAGATTTACAGGAAAAATATGGGACCTTCAGGAATATAAAATTTAAGTGCCCTTGGGAATGTTATCTATTATTATTTCCTACCTTCCCACCTTCTTATTTCACTAGGACATATTTTGAGAATGGAGTTTAGAATCCTTCATGTGAAGACACAAAATGAAATTTGAAGCAGCTTTGACAGAGAGCCTACCTATCAGACACTGTTCTCTATTTCTATCTGGGCAGAAACTTCCTGGATAGAACTACATCACTGACCTTGAGAATAGACAAAAAACCAAAGCCTAAGCTATAATGAGTAAACCGTACCCATGATCTAGCCTTTAACTGCTAAGTATGTCTGTTGTGTGGTAGTTGTGTAGAAGAGTAGGTGGAATTGGAATGGGAAAGGAAATGGAAATTTTATATGGTTTGCTTTTTTTAAAAAAAATTAAAATGCAATTACACAATTTTCTCCTTTACTTTTCCTTTTTCCAAGCCTTTCCATGTTTTTCCCCTCCTTCTTCTCTCTCAAATTCATGGTCTCTTTTAACTATTAATAGGTATGTGCATGTATAAGTGTACACACACACACACACACACACACACACACACCTGGTCTATAAACTTTGTCATCCACTGTCAACTTAGGTGGAAAGTTTGTAGACAATATACCAACTCATTATCAACAAAAATTATAAGCAATAATATTTATGGTTAAGATGTCCCAAGAATACAAATAAGAACATCACCATTGGATTGATTTTAATTGGTAGCAAGAGAAAGAAAATAACCTGGTTAATTTAAACAACAACAAAAAATCTACTGGGAAGTTGTAGTGGACTTCTATAACTAGTAGAATAAAAGAACAAAGAAGTTCAAATAGACTATGGGGGCCAGAAGGAGAAGGAATCACAATAATAACATAGGAAGAGACAATTTAGGCACCAAAGCTGGACTGAGTGAATTCTGTCTCTTTGCAGTCTTGATGACTGCTCAGAGTTCAGATGCCAGGGAAAACTTGTCTGTCTGATGAAGCTGTGTGGCCTGACTAGAGCAAAGAGGAGTACTGTGTCAGGATCCAAGTGATCCATTCTCTAGGAGAAAGTCCTCATTTAAAGGAATGGTCACAGAGTAAACAGAAATTGCCCACTACACTAACATAGTAGCTTTGTAATAAATTCGTTACTGGTAGTAAATTATATATCATACCACACAGTCTGTGTAGTTGGTACTTACAAGCAAATGAGTCACAATAGTGATGATAATGCATGGACGATAAACTGTCAAGCATTCACTTTGTGTACAGGAAAAAATAGCTTCATAAAAGTTAAATATGTTTCTGCACGTTGGCAAAAATATAATTATGTGAATAACTCTAAAGCCTTTAAATATGATCATGTGCTGAGGAGGCCTGTGGTCAGAGTTATGAAAACTCTCGCCTAAGGCCACACAGCCAATGAGTGGGAAAGACAGCTGTTTTATTCTGAAGCTCTTTTTCCATGTCCATTTGCTCTCTGCACACTTGCTGACCATTGAAAGAGAGCTGGCTGTTACCGTGAGTTGGCTGTGATGCTTTCTGCCAATTTGAACCAAACGTGAAGCCCTTCCTTGCCATCCTATCTGTGTATAGTTCCTTCTACCTGGAATGTTCTGTCTGGTTCCTTCCATAGCTGGCTGCCTGGATGATATCTAAATACTAGGTTTTCTTTCTTTGGAGGTGGACTCTGTCCTCTATCATCACTATTGTGACTCATTTGTTTGTAAGTACCAACTACACAGACTGTGAGGAATGATATATAATTTATAACCAGTAACGAATTTATTGCAAAGCTATTGTTAGTGTAGTGGGTGATTTCTGTTTACTCTGTGACCATTCCAAACCTGCCAGAGTGGATGTTTCAGGACTTCTCTCTACTGGCTACTTTTCTTCAGCTTTTATCAAGGAAGTTCTTTATTCCTGTTTTCCCAATTTCACAAAACCTTTTCCTCCTGCCCTTATTAGCCTTTGAAATTGTCTTTCCTGTGATACCTTTTACCCTATGTCTGTGCATTTACCACTTTCTGTCCTGCAGAGAACATGGTCTGAACATACATAGATGTTGAATAGATGAGATTATATAGAAAGACTTGGGAAGAACAGTAAAGCCCAGTGTGGATGATGGGAAAAGTTTCAAGTAGCATAGTGGATATTATGCTCAGAATGAGTAGAGGTTGGCAGGATGGGACCTGTGTTCCTGGGCACCAAGGAAGAAAAGGACAATAGCCAATGTAATCCAGGACTGAAGCAGTGCCATGTGGCTTTGTAGGAGGAATGTGGAACATTTCGGGCTGGTCACAATGGGTTCAGAGAAGCTGGGGTAAGGAAGGAATTTCCAACAGTTTCTAGTCTTCCTGTTTAGATGTGTATCTGACCATTGCTGGCAGAAATGTGTAGGGCAGATTTATCCACATACAGAATAAAATAACACGTGGAGCTCAGCCTTTGTTCCCATCTCCCCTGACTGTGGAAGCAGGGATAAAGATGTGCCCAGCACAGTCTACAGAGGAGATGCAGCTGGCCAAAGCCATGGTTCCAGCCTCTTTTGCTTCTGTTGTTTGTTTCTTACTGACTCCTGATATCATGGTGGAAGGACAGATGGAGGAGAGAGCCAGGCAAGATGTCACAATGCCATTGAAACCATGCATGTGCAGAACTTCAGGATAGACTCAGGTTGTTACAATATTGAGGACCATAAGAACATGGAGGGTCAGTATCTGGATCTTTCATGTCATGAATCCTTTTGGGGACATATATTTATAACTAAAAGAGATTTTCACAGGCCAAAGGTTGGCCCCAGATTTTCTCAAACCAAACAGAAGTTAAACATCTGAAATGCAAAGATTAGATGTTCCAGGTCATTCTCCCTTGGGTCTTTTCCATCAGGCATTTCCAAGGAAGTTCTTTTCTCCTGAAAGAACTGGTCTTTGTTTCCTGTTCTTCCCCATCTACCTCCAGGGTTCTAGAATTTTAAGAATTATAGACCATTTTAGCTATAAATCCTTTCTTTATGGTAGAACTGATGTGCTGAAGCAGGACTGGTGCAAACAGTAAGAGCAGCCGCAGCCACACAGTACGACCAGCAATAGCAGTAGCCATAGCAACGGCCATTGTGTTAGCAGTGGTCACAGGGATAGTGCTAGGGCAGCTCTGTCACTGCTCCCTGTGCCAGTCAACGTTCCAGTAGCTACCTATATTGTCTTCAACTCTATCACATCCTCTGTTATAGTCCCTCCTACAGAAAATGGAACTGCTGCACAGAGGACTTATACAGTAGTAGCAGGATTAGTTAGCAGGATCAGCCTGACCCAAAGCTGGACACCGTAAACCATGCCCTGAGCTCCAGCTTTCCCAGAGCTGTGGATCAGATCTAAGGGGTAGCGGCTTAAATGAGAAATGTCCCCTATATGCTCAGACAGTTGAATACTTCATTTCCAGTTGATGACGCTGTTTGGGAAGGTTTAAGAGTTGTTGACCTTACAGGAGAATGTATGTCTCTAGAGTAAGCTTTGAGAGCTAAAGGCCTCATTATACTTCTAGTTCATTTTTTTTCTGCTTCATATATATGGCTAATGATATAATCTCTTGACTCCTGCTTCTCCCACTATCCCTGATGCTTATTGCCATCCTTTCCAGCCATGACAGATTCTTATCCCCCTGGAACCATAAGCCCAAAACATCTCTCTTTTTTAATAAGTTGTCTCGGTAAGGATGCTTCATCACAGTAACCACTGCACAAGGCAGTGCCTTACTTTGCTCCGGGTTTGCTGTGTGTCTCTGGAACGTTGCTTAGCTCCTCTGTGTCTTCAAATACAAAATGAGCCGAGCTCCTGGGGCTCTACTGGTAGACCACTGGATGCCCTCTATTACTCAGTGCCTGGCATTGAGCCTTGTGCAGAGTAGCGTTCTCCCCGCTGGATGCTGTCATCGTCTTTCTACACCATTTCCAGAAGGAACCCACTACCACACTGAAGCTCAAGGCCATTTAACGTTGTGCATCTGCCAGGTAGTTCTTGGGCACCACTCCACCCACTCTTTCTTTCAACCCTCCTTACCTTACTTCAGGAAGAGAGTTGGGAGATGAGACTGATCAATTGACCAACATCCTCATGTGCAGTTCAAGGTTTCCCGTTGAGGCTTTAGGTCAGAAGCTCTTAACCTGTTAGTCAAATGAGCCTTCGTTGGGATCAGCTGAGACCATTGGCAACACAGATATTTACATTAGATTCCCAGCCATGAGAAAGTTACAGTTACCACAACCTGAGAGAGCATATTAAAGAGTCATAGCATTACGAAAATCAGGAACCCCTGCTTTAGGTCTTTGTGGTGAAGGCTGGAGCAACCCTTAAAGAGTCTGGTAAAATCAGAATGACTTCTGAGCAAACGACGATTTGGCCTTTCCTTGTCTGATAATCTGAGGGACAAAAGGCACCAAGACTGGAATCATCCTGTCATACTACCTGTATCATTTAGAGTCCCATCTCAGGCACTTTGTGTGACATAGCCTTGGTTCGGTCACTTAACCTTTCTCTGTTTCACCGACCTCAGCATTCACATGGAAGTAATAAAAGCCTGTCCCTCCCAGGACTGTTGTGAGTAACAAAGGAGTTAATAAGTGTAAAAATTCACTAGATGCAAAATGAGAGCTATTTATATCAGTCAGGTTCAACGTAGGCTGCGGGCTTCTCCTTTATGTCTCCCTTTCCTTGTGTTAGCTGATGAGAACATTTATTCTATCAATTCAGCAGGGGGCTTTAACTTGTTTTATGAAGTCATTACCTACACTGTTTTCATATTCAAAGTAGTCCGGGAGGGGTCAGGAGGGATGGTGCACAGGCACAGGCCAATGAGATTATGCTTTCCCTTTAGGCCCCCCACTTTGTATTTAAAGGGGACACTGGTAAGAAGACAGCATGGGTATCATTGTACAGCAAGCTCTGTGTAACTGGTCCCACTCTACTTCAAGCCTGTCTACCCAGATCCAATGCAATTGAACATTTATTAGGAATGTGGGCATCCCTTTGAAAATCAACCAGAAGTTTCCAAAAAGGAAAACAAAGAGCATTTGTATCCCAGTCAAGAATGTGTTTACCCGTGTATGACATATGTGGGTGACTTTCTTTCTAAGATGCCTGAAATGACTCAGGATAAGTTCATATTCTTACATGTCAAGCATGTGTATCTAGGATGTAACACAAAAATCGTGTGTATTGGAGATTACCTTAAAAATCACCTGTGTGGAATTAGGGGCTTCTGAATGAAAATGGGAAATAAGCCTTTCCCTAAATTTGACAGACTGAATACAGGACAGTTGTGAGATGTGTGAAACAAGATTGCTCTAATAATTACCACTAGTAGCTTATCTGAAATTAAGTTTCATTGGTAACTTTGTATTTCTCTTAGTCAAACCTGAAACTCACACAATCCAAGTGGTCTTAGAGGATGCAGCATCAATCACATGGAGAATAGAGTACACTATTGGAATTGTAGTTTCTCTCCCGACTTTCCTCAGAGTGCAAAGATGTGACCAAATAAGATGCTGAACACTTCCTTTGGGGTAACTCATTTTAAACTACATTAGCCTTTGGCATTTTCTTCCTTTTTCTTCTCCCGTAGTTTTTGTTTTCATGGGTTAGAGTTATTGCTTGGTTCTTTTGTATTTCTACATACTCCATATACCTAGCTCTCCGTCTCTAGTAAAATACCTGGGAACGTATCTATCTGCATAGCAGATGTTGATAACGGGCTATCATAAACCTAATAATGCAATAAAAATCAGTGGAAATGATATTGACATACAAAACTTATCTTAGAGTCAAACTCAAAGAAGTCCCTCCTCTTTCCACAACGAGATGCTTATTACATGACAGTATCATCAGGGGATGAATTCTGTAGCAATTTATTACACAATTAGATCAGTGATGATGCTTACCAGTTCCTGATGGTTTGCTCTTTGTAACACAGATCAAAATGAGCCAGGACAGGATCTTCTCTTCCAAATCTGTTCCTCAGCTTCCAGAACGCGTTGGGATATAGTTTGGGGGCTACCTCCTAGAGTGATAGCCAGAGATCAGCATTTTCTGACAGTGTTGTTTAGTCCTGCTCTTGACCTCTGTTCTTTTCCCAGATCATTGTTCCTCTCTTGGTTATTTGAACAAATGAGTACAAAGACATTGAATAGAGAAAGTGTTGCCTCTTAAAACAGGCAACTCAGCCCCTAGGGGGGCTGAAGGAGAAAGCCTCTATCATTGGAGCTCTCCTGGAATGGAGCCAGTCATTGTTGTTTCCTAAGGTTTTCCTGGGATTTTTGCCCTTTTGTTGTTTGAGTTGGGATTTCTTACTCTACATAATTGTGTTCTTGATGAGACGGTGAAGATGTTTATTACATGAGAAATAAACATTGCCTGGGAACCACAAAAGAAAATAATGTTTGCATTTGTAGAAATTAAAAACTCTCCTGTACAGCAAATAAAATACACTAATCATAAATATGAAGTAGATAAATGAAATGAAAACAAACAAACTGCAAAGAAATACTTTTAATACACCCCACAAAGCAAATTTATTCAATTCACAAAGATGGCACAGAAAAAAATGAGGACAAAAGATGATCAGCCTGAGACAGTAAGAGATGAGGGACATGAAACATAGCTCAGAGACAACGAATGCAAATGGCCAGTAAACACATGAAAAAAGTTCAACCTCATAATGAACAAAATGCAAATCAAATCCAATAAAAAGAAATTTACCAGACTGACAGATTAAATGTTTGCTGATGATAGCTAGTAGGGGGAGTTGGGATGTAAATGTGACACAATTTTGTTTTATGATTTATTTTTACTTTTTATGTCGTTCATATTCTTTTGACCTAATAACTCTACTCCCGGGAATTTTCTTCTCTCATGTGATGCTCAAGAGATAAAGATGTTTTGAGTTCAAGAATGTTCAATGGAATATTTATAATCACAACAAAACTTGAAAACATCCTATCAACAGGAAATGGTGTAAATAAAAATAAACTATGTGGGCAGCTCAGTTGGATGGAAACAGAAGCAAACTGGGTTTGCCTGGGCTAAGACAGAGACTCTCAAAAAGGATGTCGTTAACTATCAAAAGTGAATCAGCAATAATCAACAGCGAATAAACTATGACTAACTTTGCTTAAACAGGATAAACAAATGCCTGCTGGAGCTCACATACTGTTTTTTTTTTCTTTTTTTCTTTTTCTTTCTCTTTTAACTAAACCTGTTCATGGCCTACTTTGCTCAGCAACTTTGTAGGGACAGCCATACCGTATTAGTTACTTTGTTCATTCCTGCAGCAAAGTACTTAGAGAAGGGGAGGACTTCATTTTGGTTCACAGCCTAAGTGTGCAGCTCACATAGTGAGGAGGTCAGGGAATAGAAGAAACCCGAGGCAGCCAATCACATTACGCCCACAGTCAGAAAACAGAGACTGATGAAATGCCTGCCTTTCTTCTTTTTATTCAGTTAGGGTGAGTCTTCCAACCTCTTATCTAATCTAGAAAAGCCTTCACAGATAGCACTGTAGATTTGTCTCCAAGTTTCCTCTAGAGCCCAACAAGCAGGCAATTAACATAAGCCATGCCACGCTGTAACTGTAAACACATTTCTATAATACCGTATCATTCGATTTTGATTATTTGCCCAATGCCTGAGTCCATATTGTTTATGTTTATTTACTTTGTGGCTTCTGTTATTTTTGCCCACCATAATGTCACCTTGATAAGGATGGGAACCTCATCTTACTTTACTCTGCACTTGTCCCGACACTGGCACAGACAACCAGAAAAATTCCCTTTGGAAGAAGATGGAACTGAGGATGGGAAGAGAGAGAGGTGTGGGCAGAGGGAAGGCAAGTATAAAGACTAAAGACAAGAATAGGGTTATGGGTAATGGGGGGATGGTTGTGGGGCTGAAGAAATGTCTCTGAAGCTACGAGCACTAGTTGCTCTTGCAGAGGGCCTGTGTTCAGTTCCCAGCACCCACATGGCAGCTCACCACCATGTTCCATAGGATCCTCCACATGTACCAAACACACAGGTGATGCAAGTGAACTTATCCATACCCTCACAGACAATATTAAAGCTTTTTATTTAAGTAATAACTTGAATTTTTCATTTTGTTTACTTTAGCAATCACTAGCTCAGTCATGAAACGCAGGGTTTATGAGCAGCCCCATCTAAAATGAACATCAGGTGAGGCTGATCTCGGCTCCAAGGGTTCTGAGCCATTTATCTGTAGCTTAGCATAAATGGATCCCATCAGTTACCTAAGTCACTGACTTCTCTGTGCAGGGTTGATGGTGAGGTCAGTGCACAGCATGGGTTTCAGGCCACACACCTCAGAGCTACCGATTTGGGGAGCACACTGCTGATGGCCACTCAGCTGTGTAAAGAGGAAGAGAGTCCTGTTGTTTTCAAGCTGGTCCCAGTGTCTTTGCAGCTTCTACACCCACCTTGTCACTCAGCTCTCTCGTTCTGATATTTCATACGCAGCTCCTCTAGGAGACATTCCTGTTCCGAGTGTAACTTTATCAAAACCCCCACAGCTAGAGTCTAGCGCCAAACCAAGACCAGCTTCTCTTTGTATATGACCTGCAAGCCAGAAAAGAATTCTACATGTTAGATGATTAAAAAAAAGAAAACCCTCAGGATAGTGTTTCATACTATGCAAAGGCTTAGGAAACTCCAATGTCCATAAACAACATTTCATTGGAAATATAGACACACCCACTCATACAGATGGTTACTCTCCATAAGGGCACATACAAAGGAGACTTCACAGAGCCTTCATAGCCTACAAAAAGTGAACCATTTCATATTTGATCTTTATAAGAAAGGGTCAGAAGCCCTAACTTAATCCAGCCTGGTCAGATGGTACCCATGCTAAAATACATTCTGATATATTTTGAAGCACTGTGGAGTTCTGTATCCTTCCTTTGGCCTTGTGCGTCATAAAGCTTACCATTTTAAAAGGCTCTGCTAAGTTTTTTTTCTGGCTAAATCTAATATCCTTTCATCTCCTGCTCTAGCATATCTGGAATTCTGTTACAATCTGGGATATGATCAGAAAAGTTGGTAGAGGCAACTACCTAGGGAGGCAAAGATGTTGACGCTAGGAACCACTACAGTGTGACACATTCATCCCTGTCCCCAAATATGAATTCATCATGAAATATATGAAAACACATGTTTTCTTTCTGCCAAGCAGGGGTCTGATGCTGATACAAACAAAACATTGAGCAGTTCCAGGGGCAACCTGACATGTTTTCCTTTCTTGACCAGAGACAAAGAAAGGTTGGTGAGGGGCAACCTTGCCTACTTCCACACACTGAAAATAAAGTATTCAGCCCATAGACTTGTGAGTTACATGTTGTGGCCACTCTTGGCTGGTCACAGGATTCCACCCAGTCCAAACACAAGTTGATAACCTCAGTGCCAATGAGCAACCCTGGGGCTGGGGCTGGGGCTGGGGCTGGGGCTGGGGCTGGGGCTGGGGCTGGGGCTGGGGCTGGGGCTGGGGCTGGGGCTGGGGCTGGGGCTGGGGCTGGGGCTGGGGCTGGGGCTGGGGCTGGGGCTGGGGCTGGGGCTGGGGCTGGGGCTGGGGCTGGGGCTGGGGCTGGGGCTGGGGCTGGGGCTGGGGCTGGGGCTGGGGCTGGGGCTGGGGCTGGGGCTGGGGCTGGGGCTTTTTGCTGACAGCTTCTACTTTATTCTACTGTGAAGCTGTAGAACTTAGCTGGAAAACCACACTGTGAGTATCCCTTTCGTGCGCGATTCAGTCCACACTTTGGGATAACTACTAAGGACACTTGAGTGAATTCTTGATCCTGGTAGTTGCTTGTTTTGCAGACCAATTGCCATTAAAAAAAAAAAGATTAATTTGTCTTATGTAAGTTGTAAGTACACTGTTGCTGTCTTTCTTCTGACACACCAGAGGAGGGCATCGGATTCCTTTAAAGATGGCTATGAGTCCCCATGTGGTTGATGCAAATTGAACTCCAAACCTCTGGAAGAGCAGTCAGTGCTCTTAACTGCTGAGGCATCTCTCCAGCCTGATACCACTGTGTGTGTGTGTGTGTGTGTGTGTGTGTGTGTGTGTATGTGTGTGTGTGTGTGAGAGAGAAAGAGAGAGAGAGAGAGAGAGCACACACTTGGGTATGTTCATGCACACACATTCTCCATTCTCTTTGATTTTGAAAACAAACAAACCCAGAAGAGAGGGCTTCTGCTCATTGATTACCCCCCATCTTTGCCATTTTTGCTCTAGGTCACTGTCTCTGTCTGTCTCTCTCTCTCTCTCCTTCTTCCCTCCCTCCCTGCCTTCCCCTTCTCTCCCCCTCCCCCCCCTCTCTCTTTGACCCATATCAGCTGGAGCCAGAACATTTGTTGAAGGTAAGGTATGGAATTGAACAGTACCTGCAGTTCTTGTTCATGGCAGTGAAGGCAACCCCGCAAAGAAAGCAAAGGTGACTAGCGGGGGCAGCCACGTTCAGCACATCCGGGAAATCTGCCTGGCACTATAGTTTAGAGCTTTCCAGCAAGGAGCATGCTGCAGGCTCCAGAAAGTAAAAAAAAAAAAAAAAAAAAAAAAAAAAAACGACTGGAAAGCAATGAGAAAGCTAATTCCATGTGGCCAGGTGCATAGTTCAATACTCTCTGTGCCTCAGTGTGCTGATTGGCAAGGTATGGAACTGGTATAGTCATGTGTAATATAAAGTTTCATTCAGTTATAAACCACACACAAGAAAGATAACAACAGCAAACATTATCTCCGTAAGATCACGCATCTAGTGACACCATAGCCATCTTACCTTGTGTGAGCACCTGGCTGTTTACAATGATGACACCCTCCACACGTCATACCTCAGACAGCATCGCTGTCATTACACCTCTGAGGTCTGATTCTCGCCTCCAGGTTAGTATGGATTGGAAGTTTTGATGCAGCCAATGCCCTAAGGACAGTGCCAGATAATTGGTACATGATGCTTTCTGGAGTCACGGCGATGATTCTGATGCTCTCTCAGTGCAGGAAACACATGACTTCTTGGTGGGAAGCTGAATGGGGAAAACAAGAATGTGCTGTGCCTAATTTTCTTATTTGTCTTTTCACACTTCCGCTCATTCATTAATCCACTCATTCATTCTATTTTCTTATGGTAACCTGTTGACACACCCCTTTTTTATAGGTGTCATATATACAGCCCGAGAGCCTGAGAACCATAAAAACTCCAGAGGCTTCTTGCATGAACTGAAAATGCCTTGAGCACATCTTCAGTTTTGAAGCTGTATTTGCACATCTTTACAGTGTTAGTATCTTTGGCATTTTGTCTGAGCAACTCCCCAACTCAAAGCCTGAGTGCTATTCCTTGCTCTAGGGACTGGGTAGCTCACATCACAAAGGCACAAACCCATCACAAGATTTCAGGGTGGCAAAAACTGCCTGGATCTCCCCCTCAAGATGCTCAGGTACTAAAGTTCTTGAGGCTCAAATAAAAGTTTGATTCATACATATAAAGAGCTTTGATTCCAGTTTTATTATTCTCTGGGACTTAATCCTCAAGTCTCAGGACATGGTGGCCTCACTTCCAATATCCTGCCTGAAGCCAAGCCAAGACCCCTGAAACTCATTTTATTCGCTTGCTTTTTATGAGAATTACAGGGGGTCTAGCCCAGATAATTACCTAATTCTCACTCTAAAAATAACCAGGCCACGTATTGAGAGTAAACATTTTCATGATGTCTCCCACCCTGAGGAAAATGAGAGTTAATATGGGGGTGGGGGACGCACAGTGGTCACAGTGGAGGAACGCATTGAGCTAGCTAAGCTTTGATGGCAGACATGAGTCTCATTTGTGTGTGTATGTGCATGCATGTGCGTGATTCTGCACGGGTCACCCGTGTATCCTAAGATATGCAAAAAGGCATAAGCGCCATCAGCAACTTAGCTCAGATTAAACCTGCCTCATGGGCTGAATAGTTTCCAAATCTCCAACCACTGAACAAGTCACCAAGATAAACCATTGCATGTGGTAGTACATCTTGCTTCCTGGATGGCTCTCCCTGGCTCTTTTTACCCCACTCACCTGCTACAGGGAATGGAAAAATCCAAACTGAAGAAGTTTTTCTTCCTGTTGTTTTTACTTCCTTCCTCAACAATGATGACTTTTACCAAAATAGAGGGGTGGGAGAGAAATAGTCTTTCCTTCTACAACAAGGGGAAAAAAGTTGTGAGGCTCATAAATATTACATGCTCAGAGCATTGGCACCTGTGTATTTCCCGAAAAGTTTGGAAAACTTGTTCACTGCTGCTGTCTGATTTCAGGCTAGACACAACCCTAAGGGTGAGGTCATATCTAACTCTTTATTAGTATATTTTATCAAGAAGCTTGATAACAAAGCAGCAACTATATTTACTTTTAAGGTCTCAGGAATCAATGGTGGTTTTCTGCTTTCTAGCCTGAGCTAGAGTCGGGTACTCTCTCCTCCCTTCCTCCTTCCAGATAGCCAACTATATTTTCAGCTCTGTTTTCATATCTTTAAGCTTTGCAGATGCTCCTTCCTCAGTAAGATCTCCATTCATACATTATACATGTTCATGTCTCCTGTGATGAATCCAAATATGGTGCTTCCCCACCACATGTATGAAAGCTCCACCCCACAGCTCCCAGAACGCCACTGTTGCCGGGCATGCAGCATAGTGAGTCCCAGAGGGAAAGCCTGGTCCTCAGCTTTGTGTAAGCAAGATCAGCCTTGTAAAGAACCAGGGTGTAAACAAAAGTCAGGACAAAACCATCTTCTCCTAGGACCATTAATTTAGACAGAAAGGGATCCCTAGAATGAATGAAAGTCCATTGCTGTCAGATCCTGAACCCCTTTTAAGAATCGTCTTTATGGGAGGAATATGGGTCAAGTTTGTCTTGTTTTGTTTGCTTTTTTTTTTTTATAAGGATAAAATGGGGGAAAACACACACACACACACACACACACACACACACACACACACACAGAGGTTTAAAGAGGTGGGAGTTGCTTTGGTTCTCAGGAGACCAGAGACCAGAGCTGCTAGAGCTGACCCAGGTGCCCAAGCTGAGATTGATTTCATGCACTCTGGGGAGCACTCACTCCGTTGCTACTCCATCCAAGAGGTGATGTTTGCTTGTTGTTGTGTCCTTCTCTGCCTGAGTTCTAGCCCTGCAACAATTAGTCCCTGCTACTCCCCCAGCTCACGGCGTACATCATACAGATGCCTCCTGGTCAGATCACCTGGTCCTCATTCACATTCCTTTTCCTTAGGAGCAGAGGCCTCTGTATACCTATGCATATCCATCTTACAAGGTTGCTCTGCCTCGTGTTTATCCTTTGGGCTTCAGTACCTAGCACAGTTCCATGTACACAATAGGGCATGAATGGATTAGATATATTCCCTGGAAACTAGAAACATGGTCCAGCTGAAAGAAAATTATCCCAGGGACTTTGAAACAAATATCCCCGAGTTAGAATCACAGCCCACACCTAAATAAAGACTGTTTGGACTACTTAAAGAATTTCCCCCATCCCTAAAGCCTGCAGTGATGGACCACTAAATGGAGCTGGTGGGGTACTTGTTTAAGGCGCACGCCTTTAATCCCAGCACTCGGGAGGCAGAGGCAGGCGGATTTCTGAGTTCGAGGCCAGCCTGGTCTACAGAGTGAGTTCCAGGACAGCAAAGGCTACACAGAGAAACCCTGTCTCGAAAAAAAACCGCCCCCCCAAAAAAAAACCCAAAAAAAAAAAGAGGTTAAAAGGGACTTGAAATGAATTTCTTCAAATGAAAAGTAAACTGTCCATCTGGCCCAAGCTTCTGTTTTTTCTTTCTGGATTGTTGAAAATAATTTAAGCTGTAGATGTATTTAAAATGTTTCTAGAAACCAATAAACAACAGAATTAATTTTAAACTTCGGGACGCTGAGCTCAGTGGGACCTAAGTCACTGGAGCATAATTTTGTCTCTTCCCCCTGTCAGCTTCTGATATTTCAACCCTCAGGTTGAAGGCTCAAATCAAGCTTAGCTAATAGGATTTACTTTAGAAAATTCTTTGAGAGAATTTTATATATGAGTCCTCTGTTTAAATTACTCTCTCCTTCCCTTTCCTCCCTCTAAATCCTCCCATGCCCTTCCCATCCCTTCACAAACACATGGGATCTCATCCTTTAGTTATAATTATTATATATTCATGTATATTAATTTATGGATACAGCCTGCTGCAATATTTTGTTGTTTCTCATGTGTGTTTAGGGCTGACCTATTGCTATTGGCTAACCTATTCTAGGACTAATCTGTATAGCAGACTGATTCTTCCTCTCTCAGGCAGCTATGTCTTGCCTAGAGTTCCAACAGGAGTGAAGTCCTATGAAAATTCCTTCACCCACCTTGGCATTCCAATTGCTGTGGTCACTGTTTAGGTCTTGTTAGGGCTTATTGTCATGGTCTCTGCTGCATAAAAAAGCTTCTTTGGTGAGAGGTGAGAGCAAAACATGTCCGTGGGCATAAGGCAAAGTGTTAGAATACAGTTGGAAATTATAATCTACTGAAGGAACCTCAACTCTCCAGAAGAACCAACCTCAGCTCCAAAGATTACCAGAACACTTATAAAGCAATCACAGCTGTTTTTCCACAGCAATGGCCAGTATGGTCTCTGTATCCTCTGTACTCCTAATACCCATGACAGATGCCCTTTGAATTAAAGAGTGAGGGAAGCATTTTTTTTTTTCAGGAGCAACACAGCCAATGGAAATGGTCCCAGCCATCTGTGTTTACATGATAGGTTAGTTCAAGTTCATCGATGATACACCACGTGCGGCTCTCACCCTGTGCAGGCTTGCTCTTCCCATTGCTCTCCTGAAGCTGCTTTCCTCTCAGGTTTCCTTGTTAAAGATGGCATCAGACAAAGTAGCTCTGAAAATAGACTTCTTTACCTTCTCCAATTCACGTTCTGGCTATTCTTAGAAGTTTCTAACCTGGCACAGACAATCCCATTAGAGTATATATCAATATACACTGGGCAATTTAGGATAACGAGCAAATAGATGCCATTAGCTCTCTCCCCAACGCATCATAATTCTCTTGCAATCTGAGAAAGATTATACTCTAAGAAAAACTCTTAGTTACTATGCTTAGGGGCTAATGTGCTGTCTCATTTCCCCTTCACCCACCTCTGGTGGCTTAGCATTATCTGCACTATGCTAAAGATGAGAAAACTAGCAGTGTTGAAACATAACTGGAGTGAGACATCTGTGTGGGTGGAGGTGGGCAGCATCACATGGAGTAAATATCTCAAGGAGATTCCGAGACCATAAATAAACATCAGCAACAAAACCCTACTATCCTCGGCCAGGTCTTTTGGATAAGTTCTTCCAGGCTCCAAGAGATACATAAGGCTGCATCACGATTTTTTCAATTGTTAGACTACATGTGGCAACCTAATGCTTTGACAATGATCATAGACACAGAGCAAAGGCTTTTAAAGGAAAAATGCATGTGAAATGTGTTAGTGCCTTCACAGGTTTCTGGGATAAAATACTCAACACAAGCAGCTTACAAAAGGAAGGGTTTATTCTGGCTCCAATTGAGAGCACAGCCCCTCATGACAAAGTGCACCATAGAGACAAAAGCTCACTGTGGCTGAAGCCAGTGCCTTTGCAGTGAGGAAACAATGAGATGAGAGCTGGTTCTCAGCTTCCTTGCTTTCTCTCCATGCCTGCACCTCAGCCCTTACACTGCTGCCCCTCACATTCAGGGTGGATCTTCTCCACCAATTAACCAAGTCAAAAACTCCCTCATGGATATGCTGGGTGGGGGTTGTCTACTGGGTGCAGGTAGATCCTGTCCACTTGAAAATTGGTATTAGCCATCACATAAAGAAGAAGAAGAAGAGCTTGCCTACATTTCCTGTCTTGCTGGAAGGAGTTCTAATGACTTGTATCATTCTGCTGTTTCGGTGACTTTGGACACATAGTGACCTCAAGATCAAATGTTGGCCAGTCGGTTATAGCAGCTTCTTGGCTGCTGTGCACATGAACGGAGGAATATGGCTTCCTTTCTAACCAGAAGGGACTAGAACTCACTTGGTTCCTGTTATGGATGCAGGGAACCTTATTCAGGAAGTCCTAAGATGTCATCAGTTCTTACTATATCCCTCTCTTTGTATTTGGCTCTCTTCTTCCCCAGAGAGTACTCTACTTGCTCTCCTCCTCCAGTTTCCCATGAGGCTGACAGAGAGTGGTGGGCAGTTTGGCAAAAGGCCCACCATTTTTCACAGTTCTCAGGATCAGTATCCTCATCCTTACCAGTCACAGGTACATTTCATTGTCAAATACCAAAGGCTTTTGCTTTAACTTAGAACCTTATGGGTACGAAAGAATTGGTATAAAAGAGATTATTAATGTATCAGTTTAATGTCTGCCTTTATGTATTTATTTATAGTCTATAAAAAGCCACAGTGATAGCCCAGAAAGATGACATGTACCCATTATTTCTAATCAGTATATTGATGTAGCATGCCCTTCTCCCTGCACCCTCTCTGGTACCCAGTTCTTTCCTTCCCCTGCAGTCCCATTCACATCCTGCCCTGCCTCATAGCCCATTGTGAGTCCCTCCCTGGAAAGTTACACATACATCTGCATCTGGGTTTTTATGCAAATTGCACACGGTTATCAGATTTCAGTATTCAGTGTGTCATCCTTTTGTGAATGGGGAGATTACAGATTAAGCTTTTAGCATGAAGCAAGGCTGAGTTCCAATCCTAGCTCTGCTCCCAATCAAACTTTGATCCTTCGAAAAGTTATCCTCTTAAGCATCCATTTTCTCGTGTATTAACAATAAATCAATGAATGAGAATGGTAAAGCCTCCTCAAAAGGTTACACAGATTAAATGAAATCACTCATGTAAAATGCTTAGCAAGAGACATCGGGACTGAGACACAGTAAGTATTCAATACAGCCGCTTCTGCTGCACATGGATATTCAGAGACAGGTAAGTCCATGAGCCACGTGGGGGATTCCTCAGAATCCAGCAATTACAATCTACTCCACATGACTCAGCTACCAATGAGGAAGGCTAATGTACTAGGCTAAACTTGGCAGGAAGAGGGAGCACAGAAACCATGCACACTTTCTTCCATTGTTTCAAGGCAACTTCCTTTGTCTTTTTACCAAGTTCTTGCTCCCATTTGGTGCTGTATTCTGCTCCTGCTGTGCTTGCTTGAAAAATCAGTAAAAAGGTCAGGAACCAACAGACTTTAGTTCAAATCCTTTGTTCTTGTACTTCTATACCTTGTAACTTGGAATGATGTATTTAAATCTTTGTTTTATTTTATCTGACTCAAAGTTGATAAGCTGGTGTGTGTGTGTGTGTGTATGTGTGTGTGTGTCTGTCTGTCTGTCTGTGTTTGAAACATATTGAGCATTGTATCCTAAAAACCTTAGACTAATTCCAAAAACCTGGACTTGTTCTATTCTCTTACCATTTTTCCTGAGCTGTTTTGCTTATGTAGGAAACGTGTATAGAAATACGGAGGGATAGAGTTCCCTGAATATAGGCACACATCCATTGACTATCCTCAATAGATATAGTATTATTTGGTTTGTAAAACAACCAAAACTTAGTGTGGACATCTTTTAATCTATCTCTTTCAAATATTTTGTTCATTGTCATCATTGAAAAACTAAGGTTCTTGGTCTTACTGTGGGCTTCTGAGAAGCTTAGAGGAAACTGAGTGGTTTAAATAACAGACGTTTTATTCTCACCATTCGGCTTTATGATGTACGGCCCTTCAGTTGTGTGGATTGCTAAGGCAGCTTCCTGGCTGCTCTACACATGATGAAGAAGAAGCATGGCTTCCTTTCCGCCTCGAAGGCACTGGAACTGACTTGGTTCCTGTTATGTATGCAGGGAATTTTCTTTCTTCAGGAAGTCCTAAGATGACATCAGTCCTTGCAGTGTTCCTCTCTTTGTATTTGCCTCTCCACTTCCTCAAACAATCCCCTACCTGCCATTCTACTTTGGTTCCCCATGAAGCCAGGGCGAGCCATAGCAAGGCTCCTGAAGGCATGACATCTGATCAGAAAGTCCATCTGATAATGCCCCCTCTTTGCAGAAAGCTTTGTGCTGTACCCTTTTGTAGCAGAGATGAAGAGACCAGAGCGAGAGACCACAAGGATAAGAATATCTTATTGTCAGGCCACTAATCCCATTGATGATGATAGAGTCCTTGGCATCTAATTACCTTCTAGAGTTCTCACCTCCTAATACCACCACGGTGGGGGTGATAGGATTTTAAAAGGTGATTTGGAGGGAAGTTTGGACACAGCATGCCAATCCATCACAGTTCTTCCACAGCAGCAAGGGGCATTGGGCCAATTCACTTAGGTTAATAATTGATTTTCTTTTACAGAGTGAAACTTCACAATGGAAACAAGTAAAAATAAATAAATTAATTAAAAATTAATTTTTTTCTGGTATTTGGCTGATTAAAAAAACATACCTCATTCCCCTCTCCCTGCAGAAAACATGAAAGATGAAAATAGAGAAGGAATGAGAGATAGTACAAAGGAAGTTGAGGGCAGTGTCAGAGGAAATATGAGCCAAATGTGGAAAGGATGAAGGATGAATGCTGGATGAATAGGGACATTTGTAGTCTGTGCCAAGAGCATAAGCATGTGATATAAAGAAATGAGCACATGATCAATCTTATTTTCGGAGTAGTATGGCACCAAGAAATGTCAGCCATCCTTTGTTTCTGCATCCATCTGCTTAGAAGCAGGCAGACTTCACCTACAATGCCATTGCAGGTCCTGTCTCAGGGTCAAGAATAAGATGGTGTCCCAATCTTAGATTTCAATGGTTTCTTACCTATATCTTACCCCATGGTAGGCTTCTGGTTTCAGGGGAAGTGGTCCCTGACTTGGGGGTTCTCAAGGGAGGTTGGTTTCAGATGCTTTATGTCAGCTGTCAACATAGCCGCTCAAGGGCATGTGTGATTTCTCACTCTCAGGAGTGCAATATTGACGGTGAAATCATGTGTTCCTCCCATATGCTTCATCCTTGTGTGAGCACTGGAGTCTGTCTACCAATAAGAATGAGAAGATAGTGCTGAGAGTTGGAAACCATGTGCCTACTCACTCAGTGACAACACACACATAATAAACTTCTCTTCTTTTAACCAGTCATTCTGTAGTCCTCTCTTTGGATGTATGCTGTTGGCATTGTCTGTAATGAAGGAACCATTATAAGGAAGAGGGAAGTTGCAGGACAGTTTTGTAATTTCTAGAAGGGGGTCAGATTCATGGTAGCTCCCTTCTTGGAGCTTACGTCAGGAGGAGATAGTTCTGATACTGTGGTAAATCAGCTGTATTCTGCCATGCCTATGTATCTTGGCTTATTTTTATCTGATTCTGTTGCAACCTGCTAGAGAAAGCCTCCCACTTCTCAGAAACATGAGCAGCTTTGGTGATGTCACATCCTAAGGAAGGTTTCTCCAAATTAGTTAGAGTCACCTCTGGGCTGAATTCATAGTAGGGTGTCTAATATACTCTGTTTCCTGCTATGTTATTTCCCAATAAAGCATCATTTTATTTAACTCTTTCAGCAGCAATTATGAGGCCTACTCAACAGAGAGTGCTTTGGGGATTTTAAGCAATCCATCTACAGGAACACATTAAACAGCCTGATGTGTATTCTCTAAGTCCAGTGTAAAGTTTTTGTTGTTTTCCCCGCACAGTTTAAATGAGATTGAGAGACGTAAAGGATATTTGGGGTAATCCCTGGTAACTCCCTAATTTCAGAGAAGCAGAAACAAAGGCTTAATGAAGTTAAATGAGGCAAGGAAGGATCACATCTTCAGGATTGGCAGAGCCAGAATTGGACCACAGTCTCCTGGGTCTCAAACTCTTCTCATTAGCAGTTGATCAACATCCTTTCTTTTCATCAGCTACTTATAATAGCAATGTCTTTTACAGTACATTTCAAACAAACTTGGAAGAGAAAGGTCTAAACTGGGGGAGGAAAAATTAAAGTTGTCTTCCCAGCCCGTGGTGAAAGAAATTTCCATTTTGGGTCTACTGCCATTTTGTCTGTAGTTTAGGAATTGATAAAATGTGGCTTGTTGGTCACACTCAGTTTGCCCCAATTTTATAAATAGCATTTTATTGGAGCCCTGCCAGGTTCACTCATTCCCATATCACACAGGGATTTTTTCCCCTTTGTCTTCTGCCTATAAAGTAAAGAAGTGCTTCTGTAGTATTGACAATAATCATGGCAGAGAATATACCCTCTCAAAAAATGCTTAAAGCAGGCACTATTTGGTCATTTGTAAAACCATAAAAATTTTTAAAAAAATGTTTTTCAACCACTGCTTTAGTTGATACTGAGAATGGCCCAGAGAACTGAATGTATTTCATAGTAAAGTTTCCCTTTTCTCTATTTTTGAATGTTAATGAATGGCAGAGATGTTACCAAATCCAGATTCAGAAAGCCCAAGTGTTTCCACTGGGTTGAAGTCTGAAAACATTCCATCTTTGTCATTAAGAACAAATTACAAACAAGGTTCAGCTCTCCAGAAAATAATCCATTTTTTTCCAACGTGCTGATTTTCCCTTCACAAAATAAGAAATATAACTGTGTCAGCAGCTCAATAAGCCAAAATATGATGAACGAGCAATCAAGGGCTATATACATATTTTGTAGAATATTCTTGATGAGTTGAATTCTACCTAGATCCAGGCATGTTTCATGTGTTAGTTTTTATTACAATTGGGCAGAAATCACTAGGCCCATTTTCTTGCTCTTGGACTCATCTGGCTTCCATTTCTGCTTATATGGGCTAAAAACAACAACAAAAACAAAAGAGACACAGAATAAAATACACACCAGGGTCCAGCTCAGTTCTGCTTGCTTTTAGCTATATTGGCGGTGTTTTCTTTGGAACATTTAAGTTCCATAATTCAAACCAGATAAACCAGAAATGTACTTGCTAATATAAAACGTACAATAGAAAATAGGTGACTTGTAACTGTAAGACTTGCATTTGATTATATGGGCTAATGGGCTAACTGTGGACATTGCTCTCCAAAGATTGATTCCCATTTTCCATGGAGGCTCTTCGGTGCTGCCCAGTATTTGTTAAGCCAGTTCCATGTGCTTCTTTTGTGCTTACAAGGTCTTGTGATGCATTGGCGCTAACAAATCTGAAGGGAAAAACAGATTTGTATTGCTTCCACGCTATGGGATTCAGATATCAGCTGGTTCTTCTTTACTCTCCATTTACTCTCCATAGTGGATGAGGGCTAGAGCATCAGAGAATGGTGGGCTATGATGAGAGCTGGGTCATGTATCTAAATCATTATACAGTTAGTAGACCTCCCATTCAAGGAACACACAAACAAGAAACATGTGCTCATCTCATATAGATACTCCATCTAGAGCTTTGAATGTTACAGCATCTAATATGAATTGATGTGTTAATATCATTCATCAATATGCTAATAATTCACCTTTCAATGTTTTACTTCATTTTGTTTTTTAACAGCTTCTTCTAGGTCAGCATTTCTAAGTTATGTAAGTTATGACCTTTTAGGGGGTTGAATGAGTTTTTCATAGCAAACAGAAAATTATAGTAATAAAATATCAAATAAATAATTTTAGGGTGGTCACCACAGCATGAAGAACTAAAGGATTTCAACATCAGGAAGATTGATAACCACTTATCTGAGTGAAATTTTGTGTTATTAATAGTATGTCCCTATAGGGATAGCAGTGATCTTCAGGAAGGATGCTTCTACACAACTCTAATTCTTAGGCTCCTGTCTTCTTTGTGAGTTGATGCTTAGACCTGTACAGTTTCAGAACGGGCAAAACCTTGAGATTCCATTTCAGACTTGTGATAGTGAGCTATCTGTTGCAAGTCCTATGTCTAGAGTTCATGTATCTTAATTTTGCCAAAATCCACTGTGTGTGTGTGTGTACATGTGTGTACATGTGTGTACATGTGTGTACATGTGTGAATGTATTCACTCCTTCACCATGGTATACATGTTTGGACCATATTCATACTTAACATTATTTTAGCAGGGGTTGCAGGGAACGTACTGTGAGTAGAGTTCATACAATTCCATGTCTCCCATTCCAACTGTTATCTACAAAAAGAATCTTTCAAATAAGAATACATTTGGAGATAAATACAGTTGCTTTGTAATGAAATATTTAAAGTGGCATACTCTCTTCTGAACCTCATAAACATTTATGAAAGTTCACTTCTTATTTATCTCTGGGAGAGAGAGATCCCAGATGGGAAAGGAATGTAGAATTAGAAACAACAACAATAACAAAACTATCATTAATGTAGATTTAGCAGAAAGAAGAAATATAAATGAGACAGGACATCGGCCTCAGGTCTGATTTTGGAAACTGAGTCAAGCAGGTGAAATGAGTTGCAAATGAGTTATGCTTTGGGGGTTTAATGAAATGTACTGTGAGTAAGTTGATTTCAGCCATCTCCATATATGTGAGAACATCTGTATAGAGATGTTTTGGGGAACTCAAAGAGGACCCAAGCAATAGTGCTGCTTCTCATATTAATTCTGAATAGCTAGTGAAGTAAAGAATAACATTAAAATGAAATGGAAAGTCACTCTTTTTATCAAGAGTCCAGGCTGGTGACCTGTAGTGCATATGCTTTTCCTTCTTGACTTTAGAGTTGAACACTGTCTTCACTTTCCTGGCACAAGACTCCCATGGAAGATGAGCTCCCCCCCCCCAAACATGTGCCTGTCTGCAAGGGGTAGCAAGGACAAACCTTTGTGTGTCAGCACTTTAAATTAATTGAGCTATACTAATAAGAAGGAAGTATAAGGGGTGGGCAATGTAAGCAAGAAACACTCTCAGCTAACTGGTGGGTATCTGGGCATTAGGATGAATAGGTTGTGGGTTTTTTAATATCTTTGTCATTGGCCTTAGTGCTTTGAAATGTGTTACAGGGTTCTTCATGGACACTTTGTGTCTGTGAGGCAGTGTCTGGTCTTCTTGCATCCCTAAAGACATGGTTGTGCTTATTTGGCCCTCTTGTCCCCTGCACTGAGAGAGATAACACTTTTTGTGGAGCTGGCAGAACTGAAATTGGAATCTTTTTATTATTTTGACAAGTTTCTTTCTGCTGGTTTCTGAGGCTTTGCCTCATTTCTCTGACAGATTAAAATAATTACAGTTTAGGAGCACACACTTTTGACTTTGGAAAACTTACCTCCCATCAACCACCTTATACAATCGTCTCTTCTTTTCTTCATCTATGTAAACATGGTGCTGCACAAGGCTCAAAATGACATTGAAAATTTTTAAATGATACATATTCACTTGAAAAGTCAGGCTTTCCTAGTCCTGGAGATTTTCATTTATAAATAGATCCTCACCTCTTGAACCTTTATCCAGTAAAAATAGAAGAGATGGAGTACACAGAACTGACATGTGGTTTTCTTTTTAAAATGCAAAATGCTGTATTTTGATACTCTGCACTACCATAATAAAATTCATCTTCTCTTAATTTGTATAAAAAATCAGAATGGACCCAATGACTTCCTCTAATACCCATGAGCAAATCCTCAGTTTTGCAGTCTGGGAACTCAGATGGGTTCAGTTATGTCCCTGTTTAGTTCTCTCACTACACTTTGGCCATGGTGTTGCCATCTTACTCCAGTCTCTTCTGGGAAGAATTCACCCCGTGTTCATTCCGGCTGATAACAGAATTCAATTTCTTATGATTGTAAAAATCTCAAGGCCTCCATCTGCTTGTTGGCAGGCAGCCAGAGTCACCTCCTGTATGTTAACAGACACTCATGCTCACCCCATTTCAGTATGAAAAGTCTTCAATCTCACACTGAATCCCTCTACTCCTTTCCCTCCAGCTGAACAAGCCTCTCTGTTTTTAAAGGATTCAATTGATCAGGTGTGTTTATCACCCACTTTGATAAGTTCCATTGCTTAAGACTAGCTAATGTAGAACCTTGCTTACATCTATAAAATCTCTTCAAAGTAGCATGCATACTTTCTATATTATCTTGAACAGTTAGAGCCCAATACTCTTGCAACGTCTCCTTATAATTCTGCTAACCACAATTCTGTTTCCTAATTAAGAGTTTTCATCTTAGTAATGAATTTTCAAAGGTACTGGTTATTCAAAAACTTTACAGCTCCCCCCCACACCCCACCAGTTCTTCTTCCATTATGGAAAAGGCAGTGGCTGTTGCTTCTAAATAGTAAGGAAAGAAACTGCAGCTTTTTTGCATTAACTAAGTTACTTTAGCCTTCATTTGCATTCATCTTTTATCTCCAGGCCATGAAAGTGAGCATTTGTCTGAGCCAAAACCTCCCAGTGGGAATAAGATACTACCAGAATGCTCCAAACATTTACAATAATATATTTGATTTGGAGCTGTATGGAATCAACTAGAATCTCAGATTAATAAGCTATCAGATTCTTGCTGAGGGAGGGGACTTGACTTCTGGGAGCACAGCACAGTCAGACTGTTGGGCCAAAGCTCTGGCCTTGACTTTTAACACAGCCCTTTTTCTAATAAGCTTTCTGTGCTCTGGGAGGCTGCCCTGCCTGACTCAGCATCCTTCCATCCATTAACCATATGCTTCTGAGCCTTTCTCCACTGTATCTGTTGGGTCTGCATACATTTTAATTCCTTAGGATATCTTGTGCACATATACTTAATTGAGTCATTTCACTTAGATTGATTCCAAAACCTTTGGAAGCTTGGGGGTTGGGAGAAGTTCAAGTGTTCTAAGCTTGAGGCCACTCTGGACCCCATGCACTATTCAGCTCTTCATCCCCCAGCTCCCACATAGGACCCCATGGCAATTTTCCTCAAACATTTTATGTCTATGTTAAATACTTCCGTGGCATTGGTATGTGCAGCCATGCAGCCATGACACTTGGGCGCTATTCAGTTCCTAGGACATGAAACTGAGACTCACACAAGTTGAGTAACTTCTTCAGGCTCAGCTGTTAATTGAGAAGCCAAGATCAAGGGTCAAATTGAAGAAGACAGAACCTTGTAGCATGAGATTTTGGCTACGAGGCTTCATGCTCCCAGTGGGTCGCACTGCCAACCAACAACCCATCAGCTCTTTGGATCAGTGAATAAAAGGCTCATGCATGCAAGTGCACACACACACACACACACACACACACACACACACTAGCTTATTTTTGCAATGCTGTGGCTACTCAAAGCAAAGCCTGGGCAGTACTGATCCTCCCAAGGCTAACATACTTTCCCCCCCAGTACTCCTGGCTCAACACCTTTTAAATCTACCTTTAACTTTGTTGCCCTGTTAAATTCTGTGAGGCCCATTGGCCTTTGCTGCCCAAGACACTTCTGGGGAGCCCTTTGGGTGTTCCCCTGTTAACTTCTTTTTCCCAGTTCCTAGCCTGAGGAAATTCAAGGCCCCACCCCATCTCCCTTTTTCCAACCATTAACCACTGGAATTTTTATTGATCGATGAAAAACCAAATGGGGAAAAGGACCTTCCACATTTGAATATACAGATTCCCAATTAAATTAAATGATTGGTATCAATACACATCAGAACCTATATTATTAGAGGGGCTCATTATTCTGACTCTTGGTTTTACCCACTCCTCCTTTTGCCCTACCTTTCCATCCATGAGAATGTTACAGAGCTTTAATTCCTAAACTCATGCTCCACGGTAAAGTCCATATTTCACTTGGCTCTTATTTCCTCTTTTCAACATTGTATTCCTACAGTAGTTATAACATATACTATACTATGTATATTATTCCATTTAAAATTAGGTATCATTTTTTAAAGATTTATTTATTAATTTTATGTATGCGAGTACACTGTCATTCTCTTCAGACACATCAGAAGAGGGCTTTGGATCCTATTGCAGATGGTTGTGAACTACCATGTGGTTGCTGGGAACTAACTCAAGAATTCTAGAAGAGCAGTCAGTTCTCTTAACCATTGAGCCATCTCTCCAGCTCCCAGCATCATTTTTGTTAATAGTGGGGACTGGATGGAATTTGTACTTTGGTATGTGATCTATCACTGTGTTGCATCCTTTTTCTGTGACATTCTTATATTGTCCTTACAATGCTTCTGATTCCTGACTTATTATCCAGATTACACATTGATGAGAGAGGTCTTTTCTTAATGAAGTATGTATATTTGGATCTTCATATTGTGTGCATGCAGTAGGCGAATAGATTTTACTCTTCTGTATTCCTTGCCCCTGACATGTTTCATACAGACAGAACCTCCATAGTGAATGCGCTGATCTAAGCTGGGTCACCTGTGTGTGCAATGGCTTTGCATTATAAGCCCTTCTTTTCATATATCCTAGTCTCTTCAGCCCCAGCTCATGAGCTAGCAATAATGGGAATAGAATAGAGAAGGAGACCATTTAGTCATCCTCTTGTTCATCTTTTCTTCATCTATCACCCAGGTTTTTCTTTTTCTTTTTCCATTTTTCATACAATACATTGGAAAAGCCTCCAAAAGACACTGAACCAGAATTATCAAAGGAGAAAACAGTGCATTTGAGTTAAGTTGAATGTAAAACAACGTAGCAATCTCCTTCTCTCTCTGTCTCTCTGTCTTCCTCTATTCCCTCTCTCCCTCCATTTCCCTCCTTCTCTCCCTCTAAGCTCATGGCCTGTCAATGGGAACCTGTGTCTCATACTCCACAGTTTTTTCTGTCTTCTCCAGCAGATAGCTTCCGATAGAAGCTTCCATTGGATTAAACAATTTTCTTTGTTTAATTGTCCCAATTTCCATTTTTTGTCAGATAAGCATTTTCCTTAGCCAAGAATACATAATATACATATAGTTTATTAAAATTGTGTATAGCTTATAATAAGGAAACATGTAAATCTATGCATCAGTAAATCAAATCTGGAATTGATTTAGTTACATGATGACATATTCAACTATTGTAGTGAGAAGAGATACAAGATGTATAGGCGCCATATCAATATGTTATCAGAGCTCATATGTCAAATAACAATCATTAATTTCATGATCCATATTTAAAGAATTAAGGCATGTATATTGTTAAAGGTACAAGGAACATTGAGATTAAATTCAATGTAATGAATAGCAAATATATAAATTAAGTCATCTTAATTGATTTTGGAACTGAGAGTTTTCTTTTAGTATGATCTTATTTGGCCAAAGAGAGCGTAAGTTTCACAACAACGAACTGTTTGCTTTTCCCTTTCCTTTTAGTGTCTTTCTTCCTCTACTTCCTGTTTCATTCGTTACAAAAATTGTTAACATTGAAAAGGCCATGAATTGATTGAACTTCTGTTTGTTAGTAATGAACCTTATTATTTTATATTTTTATTTATACTAAAAACATGCAGAATCTTTATCATGCCATAAAATAAGAGTCTTTGTTGGTTCACATCACAAAAATGTATAGACTAAATCAGACATATGATTCATATATGCACATGTATGAATATAAAACCTATGGCAGTGATCACTAAAAACAACAATAAAAAGTGTCTGTTTTATGTCTTCTATACCAATCTGAATAAGGTGGGCGGACAGTACTAAATGCTGAAGTTACAGATGGTTATGATTCACCTGGTGTCGATGCTGAGATTAGAACTCAGGTGTTCTATGAGATCAGTACATGCTCTCAGTTGATGAGCCATCTCTTTCCCTGTGCAATTTCCATGTATGTAAGCATAACAGCATATCTTCAGAACATACAAACAGTTCAATTTGTGGTACTTGGATGGAAAGTTGGATATTTGGTATGATAAACTAAAGAAGGACAGAAGCTAAATATACTCCCTTAATATTGACATGGAATTAACCTAAGATGTGTGTGTGTGTGTGTGTGTGTGTGTGTGTGCGCGTGTGTGCGCGCCTGTCTGTCTGTCTGTCTGCAAATGTGTTCTCTAAGATATGAAGTCTTTTTTTCTTTCATTGGTTTTCTTTGTAGTGATAACCAATAACAAGAGAGCATTGGTTAATTTTCTTGTTGTCATTGACTAAATATCTGACAGAAATAACTCAGAAGGCTGCATGCTAATATTTTGGCTAATGGCACCAATGGAATCTGTCAGTTTTGATTAAAATGATTTAGTGAAAGGGAGAAGGTGCCCAGTGGGTTAAGAAAGGCAATACTGGTAGTCTTTGGGCTTTCTCCATTTTCTTGTTATGCTATCCAAGACCCCAGATCATGAAACAGTGTGACTATTCCCTCCTTAACTAAAATTTTTTCAAAAAAATCTTCAAAGACACAACTAGTGATGTGTTTCACCAGTAATCATCATGGTATTTCTAAATTCTGTCCAGTAAACATTAAAACCAACCATAGCAAGGGGGTATTTAGTAATTTCTTTATGCCAGACCCCATAAATTCACAGATCTAAGTTGATGCAATAGTAAAAGTATAGACTGGGCACAGAGAGACAAAAGCTCAGATCATAGCCCAGTGTGCCCCCTGTGTGCTTTAAGGCACCTGTTTAATTTCCCAGGTTCCTTACCCAGTGTGGTGTGTTGTATGAGAAATGTTTCCCATATTCTCATATATCTGCATACATACTCTCCAGTTGGTGTCAGTCTTTGGGGATGTGGTACAGCCTTGCTGAATGACATATATCACCGGGGTGTGAGTTTTATAACTTTATACCCTCCCTCCACCTTTAGTTCAGTCTCTCTGTTTCTGTTTGGTGCTGAAGATGTGGTTTCTCAGCTTCCTGCTTTAGCCCTCGAAAGCCATGCCTCCTGGCCACTGTGGACTCTCTTTCTGGTGCTATAAGCCACAATAAACTTTATCTTCTGTACATTGCTTCTGGTCATAGTTTTTTATGATGGCAAGTGAAAATTAACAGATACACCCAGCAAACACAGTTGAGCAATGATGTTAACCTTTTTCAAAAACACAGAGCTCAGAAATAAGCTTTGAACACTAGAGCCAGAAGGAACCTAATACACGGACACTCACGAAATAAAAGGCACTCCTGGTGTTTCACTATAGGAGCCCATGAACCCCTCTGGCTACTGCATAGACAAAGAGCAGTGTGTGTAGCAGCAGATGCTGACAAAAAATGCAGCCCTGAAATTCGCAACCATGTGCCTGTGATGGATTATTACAATTTCCTATCATGTAATTGCTTTTCTATTTGACCAAAGGTACCTCATTTAATCTATTTCTAATTTGTTTTAAACCAGTAATTCTAGAAATGCATGAAATGGGGAAATATTCTTAGGAAATCTTTCTAGCTTCCTTCCCTAGTGCAGCTCCAGTTGAGTCAATGTTGGGAAGACACTTGATAAACAGTAAAGAAATATACAAATGTGGATCATTACTGTTATTATGAGTATTGATCTTTGCTCTCATTTCCCCTCTGGCTCACTCAGCATCCTTGGAACAGATATCCCATGCAGTATATGGGTCTTGTAAAAGTGGAAATGAAATGTAAGGGATGGAAAGATAGTCTCATTTTGGTATTCACACTTCCCTTTTCCAAAAAGAACCTCACATCAGGGTAGTGTATAATCAATCACTCAACCCTGGCATCCCTGGGCATTCAGTATTGACTGACTTTTCTCTAGAGTATGGGTGGTGGTCTGTGCACTGAGGATAGATAGCATCTTCACTGGTCTCTACCTACAGTCCGTAGACATCATCTCAGTGTTGTGGCAAACAAATCCTTGTAGAGGAGGAACACACACACACAAAACCCCAGGAGTTTATTATAGTATCATCAAAAAACAAAACAAAACAAAAAAATAGAGCACTCAGTAATTTTCACATGACTAACACATAGCCATAGACAGAGGGTAATGTAGGAAACATTTTGGGGAGATTCCCCTCTTCTTTACATTTCAAAGTTTCTATGATCCCTGACTCAGGTCCAAGTCAGGGCCAGCACGGATCACCTTTGACCATGGAGTTCTTGGTCTTTTGACATTCATTTACTCAGTAATCATTAAGCACCCACAAGTGTTTTCAACTGGGTCTCAATAGGAGCTACATGTACTACAGATCTGGAAAATCTGGAAAGCTGTAAAGAAGTAAGCTTGACATTACTGCCAGAACTCAATAAAGAAAATGGTATAATTCTAGATTGTAAGCAAAGTTTTTCCTAAAGCAGATTCTGAAAATGGGGGGAATAAATGTAAGCAAATATATTTGACAGAAAGACAGACAGACAGACAGACACACACACACACACACACACACACACACACACACACACACTCCTCTTAGATGTTATAAATCTAATATTTTGGCCACAAATCACAATCCTTAATAATTATCTGAGAAAATTAGAACGTGGAGGAGGAAGAGAGAAAGAAGTGATAGCCCTAAGGATGGAGAGATGGGAGAAGAAAGACAATAGGCAAGGAAGGAAAGAGGAAAGAAAGAAAGTAGAGGAAGAGGAGGGAAAGGAAGGAAGGGAAGAAGGATGGAGGGAGAGAGGCAGGGAGGAGGAAAAAACGTCTCTTTTCCAATTGAAGGAAACATTCTCTCTCCTCCATGGACAGAAGAAATGATCTCTGCCATTTCACTGGTTCTGGAAGCAGTCCATTGGCAAGAGGACTTTAAACTCTATCTCCCCTGATGTTAGACTGGCTGTAGCTTGGCTCTCTGCTGCCTGTAATATATCTATCTGTATTTGTGCTGTAGTTGCTGCCTAAACAGATTCTCTGTTTTTAATAAGAAGCAGACAAGTCTTGCAATCCTTTCCTGTAGTGTAGTGTAAAAAAAGAAACTAGGACACAGTAAATAAGGGTCCAGGTTCCATTTAACCCTTCTCTGTCTTATCTTCTAGACTCATCACAGGCGTACACAGTGCCCTTGAACTCTGGGCAGCATCTTCTAGACTCCTTTACATTCTGCCTTCTCTCTCTGGTGACCTAGTCAAAACAGAATCCTAGTGATGGAAACAGTTTCACCTTAGAGCAATAGGGTGTTTGGCTTGCAGGATGAGTCTAAGCAGAATGGGTCTCTAACTTATCTATTCTACTTACAGCTGTGCCTCTTCAAACTAATTAGCTGACATTCCTATCCTTGTTCTCTGCTGTGAAGGCTGGACTGGTGATAGCAGCTATGCCTTTACGTTTAGTGTTAAAAGAGCCTGGTGAATGCTTGTAGAATAGCTGTGGTTGATGTTGCCAGGTGGGCTCCACTCCTGAAGTCTTGTTCTCCATACACTTGTCCTGAGCACCAAGCAGTGGACCAGGAATCTTTGAACCAGGGCATTCCAGGCAGCAATGTTTTCCAGAGAGAATAAGACGATGCTGAATCACTAAGTCAAAGCTAGGGAAAGAATCCAAATAGGAGGGGGAGAGAAAAGAAGGAATGTGTGCTAAGGAAGAAGGAAAAACTGAATTTCCTTTCACCCATTGGACCATACTTTTGTCCCATATAAAACAACTGTCCTATACATCTTCTTTACACCATGTCTCAATCTCCTTTCTTTGTAGAAAGGATTTGAAGGGTGATTCATTATGGCATCGTTTGCCCTTGCCAGTCTCCTAAGGCTCTTGCATAGTTCTAAGTACCATGGACCCAGCTGATAGTGAGGAAAGAGCAAACTCTGCCTCTCTCACTGGATCCCTTCTCACCCTCAGAGCCTGACCACTTTGGGTTTCTACCATTTTGGGTTCCTGGATGCTGCTAGTCAATTTGCTATTCAATTTGCCTTTCTTAAGTATTCAGAATTCTCCTAACCAGTCATTTCCCTTTCTGATAAGGGGATTCCTGCATGGAGTTGTCTTCCATGCTGAACTGCAGTGAGCTTGAGCTCTGACCATTGAAGGAGTCCAGAACAGATGGACAGCAGCAGATGGTGACTGTTACCCATGAGTCAATAGTCAGTGGAATGATGTGGGTTTTTATGTGCAGTGTCTCATTTGCCTTTCTCAACAAACCTAGGGATTGATTTTACCCCTATGAGGGTAAGAAACTCATTAATGAACCAAATGGTACATGTGATGTGATATGGCCTCAAAATAGAGATTTGCAAGAACATCTCTTTCAGAATCCACTTGGCACATGATGTTCACGTGGCCAAATTCTCTCGAAGATAGTCCTAGATTTAAATAACTGTCCCAAGGCCAAGTTTTAAGAAGGAATTGGAGACACTGTGTTTAAGCTCCAAGCTCATGCTTTTGTGCATGTTATTTTAAAAATATTTTCCCCAAGCACTTAAGTAATGATGCCATCAAGCTAAAGGTCTGTTTCTGAATAAGGCACAGAAAATGCAGACTGGTTGTACACAATTCCCCACATTCCAGCTGTAACCAATTCTTTTTTTCTCATATAGAAGTTTATCATAAATCAGGTGTCAGTGGCAGGGTTGCAGGTTCAAGGTAATCCATGCATTCTCTCTTCACATACAACTTCATGTTATAGACACTCAATAAATAACAGCCATTCATTTGTATATTGAATATTGTTACATGCTAAGCATTCTCTTATGGAACACAAATTTAAGCTGATCTGATCACAACACAATTGTTCAGATAAGTGCTATTATCATGCCCATTTTGCAACAGAGGATATTATGGCATAGAATAGCTAAGGGAATTTGCCCAAGGCTATGCAGTTATAATAAACTGAGACCAGCTGGATTTCAGCTGAGGTTCACAATCCTTAACTGTTTCTATATTTTATGTCATGTTTCGCTGTGAACTTGACTTGACTCTGGTCTTCTATTTAATAGAAAGTTAGCCTTTAACTAAAGGTCTTGAACTATTGCTATTAGCAAGTCAATTGTAGAGGCTTCACAGATCTCTTGGAGGCTAACGTGTTTCGATGCTGCCCAGTAGAGTTGTTCTAAATGATATTCAGTAAATACCATAGCAGACCTAAATAGCAGAACTAAATATTTGTGGGGTAGTGAGCATGACCACCAATCCCTGGTACAGGAGGTTCATGAAAGTGAGAAAGAAATCTCCAAAGCTCAAAAAGGTGGTAGGTAACAGGAAGTAGCTTGCACATGATAGGGGAGAACCCATTGTTAAATGGACCCCAGATTCCCAGGTTACCCTTTGCTTGAAGCAACTTGTATTCATGAACTCTCCTTCTATTCAGATTCTGGACAAGGATTAACTATAAGATTTGGCAAAGGTTTCCAATGGTGGCAGGTAACATGGCAGATTTCTGACCTGGTCCAGCTCATGTCTGCATTAGTAGCTTCACAAAGAGCTTGTCAAAACTTGTCTATAAAGGACCAGACAGTAAAAATTTGCTGTTCCAAGCAAAGGGGTAACCTGGGAGTCTGAAGTCCATTCAGCAGTGGGTTCTCCCCTATCATGTACAAGCTATTTCCTGTAACCTACCATCTTTTTGAGTTCTGGGACTTCTTTCTCACTGTCATGAACCTCCTACACCAGGCATCGGTAGTCATGCTTACTTCACCACAAATATTTAGTCTTCGCTACTGTAGTCTTTCCTGAATATCATGTAGAACAATGTGGAGAGAAACATGGCTGATTTCTGACCAGGTCCAGCTCATGTCTCCATTGGTAGCTCCACAAAGAGCTTGTCAAGACTTGTCCATAAAGGTCCAAACAGTAAATATTTCAAGATTTGTAGATCTGCCAAAAGTCCTCAACTCCTGCACTGTAACACACAATAAGCCATGGACAATTCTTAACTCAATATGCTTGGAAGTGTTCCAGTTAAACTTTATGGATAAGAAGAGATAAGTGGCCAGATCAATGAGCTAAACCTCCTGCTACAGTTTACTCTTCTCTGATGTGGACCAAGGCACAGGCAGAGTTAGGACACTGGTAAAGTAAAATATGTGGGAAGAGACCTTTAATGAAATAGAAATGTGAATGATAAAAGTGAAGGTTCGTGATGGTCTCCATGATCCAGAACAGAAGGGGTTAAGTATCAGAAGCTATGACAATACTTGGGTTAGAACTCATACTCTGTTACTTGTGACTTTGAGCAAGTCATTAAAGTCAGTTAGCCCTTTTGGTTCTCACTTGACATGTGTAAATACTAACATTTCCACATATCCATGAAAGGTCCTAGATGTCAACATGTACAAAAAGGTCAACATGTACAAAATGATCTTAAGTACAAAAAGAAAAAGGAATATACCCCTCCCGGTGTCTCATTTAGATATCTATCAACAGGGGTATGTCCTCAACAATGTTGATTCAGTGTTAGGTGATGTAAGCCTGAAACAGAGCCCTGTGATCCAGGTCTTGCAAAGGAGGCTGTGAGTGTGTACACTGACTGAGAGTTGGTCCGAAGTGAAGGGATGAGAACGAGACCAGATCAATGCAATTGAGCAGACAGGCCCACAGGAAGCTTGGATTGAAGGCTGGGGATAAGAACAATAGACTTCCCATATGTGGATTCCCTTTTGTGCATTACTCCCTAGAGTGTAGAATTCAAACTACAAAAATAGAAGAATTTCTCAGGGTAAATTTCTCATGAAGAGGGCAGTGGGCTATTTCAGAGCAATACCTGTGTCCCCTGAAAGCTAGTGCTTCCTCTCACTGTCTTACTGGACTCTTTTCAAGCCGACTTTGACCATCACTCATAGCAATGAATATATTTTGCATGCGTTTCAATGTATGACTACACAAGAACATGTAAAAATTATTTATTTTTATAAATTCCACCATATGATATATTGGCACATTTCTCCTATTTGTTTTTTCCATTAATTTATTTATTCACTTTATATTATGATCCCAGTCTCCACCCAGTCGCCACCTCACACGGCTTCTCTCCCACCCTCATCCCCTTCACATTAGAGATGTGTGAGGTCCCCTTGGGTACCAAGCCACCCTGATACCTCAAGTTACTGCAGGACTAGGTACATCCCCTCCCACTAAGGACAGACAACATAGCCCTGTGAGGAGAACAGGATCCATATGGAAGCAACAGTCAGGGTAAGCTCCTGTTCCAGTTTTTGGGGAACCTACATGAAGACCAAGCTACACATCTGCTACAAATATGCAGGGGTCCTTGATCCAGCCATTATATGCTCTTTGGTTGGTGGTTCAGTTTCAGGGAGCCCCCAGATGCTGGTCATGACCCAGTAATTTGATTCTATGAATCTAGTTTCATTTTAATAGTGTATAAAACACACTGTTATAAAGGATTGTGTTGTCTCAGTTGGGAGGTACTGATGAGGTTATGGTGATAGAGATGATGGTGGTGGTGATGATGGTGGTGGTGGTGGTGGTAGAGCTGGTGGTGGTGTTGTGGTAGTGATGGTGATGTAGTGGTGGTGGTGATGGTGATGCTGGTGTTGTTGGTATGGTGGTGTGGTGATGGTGGTTGGGCTGGGGGGTGTGGTCGTAGTGGTGGTGATGGTGTAATGGTGGTGATTGGTGGTGTTGCTGGTGGTGTTGGTAGTGGTCGTGGTGGTGGTGGTGATGGTGATAGTGATGGTTGTAATAGTGGTGATAATAGTGGTGATGGTGATGGTAGTGCTAACATTAAATTGGTAACTTGCTATGTGTCAGGTCTGCTCTAAGTTTCATACCCAAAGAGTATTTCAAAACTTCTCTGATCCTATATCATCTAACATTTATTTCCTTTTCAACCTTTTTTAATAGCTAATAGTTGTAGCCACATTGCAGAATCTTCTCCACCAAATTCCCATATTGCTATGTGTAGATTTTTAAAAGGATATACACTCTTGGTGGTGAAATATCTATATATCTATCTCTATCTCTTTCTCTATCTCTACCTCTACCTCTACCTCTATCTCTATCTCTTTTTCTATCTCTATCTCTATTTCTATCATCTCTATCTCTACAATGATGCTCAAGAGAGAAGAAAGAAAAATAGTACACAAGGATACATTGCTTGGATCTTCTTGACCGTGAGAAGTGACAGCCCATCAAACACTGTGCAAAAAGCCATTCAGAAGGGAAGGAGAATGGAGCACAATGCCAATCCCCAGAAGGACTCCCTGTAACAGTAAACAATTCTCTGTTTATGCCAAGATGAAGGCTTCTAGGGAGGGGTATCACTTAACAATGCAGAGACAGTCTAGCTCTCCTAAATCTCAACAGGGGCCCAACCTGAGAATCAGCATTACTCTTTCTTTCCACTTTGCTTTATACATGGGAGAAAAAGATAGTTGCTCGTGGATTTACTCCCAAGTCAGCATCTAATTGCTGATATCATGTCTCCTGTTATCGTTGACTTTGTCATCTCCACTTTCTCTAACAAGGAGTTCTGCTTCATAAGATGCGTTACTATGAACTTGAAGGGAGGAGAAATCTAATTTTCTTTTTCTTTTGTCTTTTCCTTGTCTCTCTTCTCCTATTTTTGTCTTCCTTCCCTCCCTTCCTTTCTTATTGATTGATGATTGCTATTGAGATAGGGTCTGAATTTTATAGCCCGGCCTAGTCTGTAATGCCTGTAGCTCAGGCTGCCCTTATAGTAACAGGAATTCTTCTGCCTGTGCTACCTTGCCTTGATCTCTATCTAGGTCTAGTTCTAGATCTCTACTGATCAAAAGAATAATAAAAGTCATTGTCTCCTTGTTATGTACCATATTCTGTGAGATATTTAGAATCATTTCTTCAGATTCACCCTCATTTCAGTGGGCATCCTCATATTCGGCCTTGAGGTCAGTGAGAGTCAGCAACAGAATAAACATAATTATAAATATAAGGTGCTTTGCAGATTGTCAAGCACAGAGTAGGTGCTGAAAAATAACATTTTCCACATCTACAAAACAAAGACTAGACAGATGGAGTGGCATCTATTAGCACCCCCTTTATGGGAGAAGCAGGGAAGCTCACAGAGGTCAGGAGATATGCCCCCTTTTATACTCATAAATTTTAAAAAGGGCAAAATTCATTTTCATGTCTTTCTGAGAAAAGAATTCTTTCTGCTTATCATTTTATATAAACCCATAAGGAGGAAGCCTGAAATAAAGATGAATATAAGAAATATATGACAGCATATGCCAGGTTGTCAGATGCAAGGAATAAGGTGAGGAGTAAGGAAATATTATGGATGCCTTAGTGTTTATATGCCTTTAGGGATCGGTGGAAAGGAGAAAAGCAGAAAGTAAAAAAGGGAATTTAAGGACAATGGACCTCACGGTGCTGTGATCTCAGGATTTCTTAGAGAGCATGAGGGAACGTCTCTCTTGGATAATGTTCTCATCTGTATTGATGGATGTTCCCTACACTTACAAACTGAAATTCTTTCTTTACCAATATCCCAAAACGTCATCCTCCATGAAAGCCAGATTGTACAAAACCAGAGGCTCAGGGTGAACTCTTGGCCTCTTACCTCCTGCCATCACCTGAGTATTCTGTAGAATCAATGTACACAAGGGAGGCAGAGTGTGAGAACACTCGGGGGAAGCATTCACTCCATATTCCTTAACCCAGGAGAAGAAGGCATTGCTAATCAATCCCAACATTCTTTCCTCCAGGCTTGGATATAGAATTGAGTCCTTCTCTGCCTCTCTTCTTAGGCCATTGCTACAGAAGAGGAGCCCTATCTCCCATTCATACATCAAGCTAACGGAGGGAAGAAGCGAGCTAACCTTGATTTCCTATGGTTGAAGCCCACTGCCAAACCTAGTGTTGCTTGATTTCACACACTTGCCTTTTTGCCTATTCCTTCTGCCTTTGCCTGCTATTGTGATGGGGGGGGGCACGCAGATTGTCAACAAAGTCAGCAGAGCCCCCATCGGCTTTGTAAACTCTCAGGACTGATGGTTATACTCATTGAGAGGCTACACTCATCTCCCTCAGTTTCCTCAGTCCTAAATAACAATGACATTAGTCTTTTCAAGAGCATAGTGTGGCCTCTCTCATATCTGAAAGGCAACCTGGGACAGAACAGATTAAAAATGTAACTCAAGGCTTGGCTCCTGGCAAGAGAGCTGTCACTGTCTTACTTCTTTCCTTGCCTAGCTGTACCAGCACTGGGAAAGCCAGGGGTGTGGTGCACAGGCATTGCAGATCCCTTAAAGACATTCATCAGGACCAGTGCTAGAGCTGGTAGAGTTCTGAGATATGATGCAGGTGATTTCCCCATTTCTGGGTGTCATTTAACTTTTCTGTCACCTTCTCTGTGTTTTTCTTATGCCTTGACATTCACAGGTACTATGTAATGACAATCCGTACCCAGTAGGTAGACATAGTTAGTGCTCAGCAGATTAACCCAGTGTTCATGAAGCGTCTGTATGCCTTCTTTCTCCATCACTTCTGCATTCTAAAGGAACTTTTCCAGCCACACAATGTAGATGGAATAAGGTCCTTTTTTTTGGGGGGGAGGCAGGCTTCCACTACCACCACACATATTGAAAGGAAGAAAGAGAGAGAGAGAGAGAGAGAGAGAGAGAGAGAGAGAGAGAGAGAGAGAGAGAGAGAGAGAGAGAGAGAATGAAATTCTGTTAGAAAACAACTACTGCCTGTTTTGTCAAAATCCAGTGAGGGGGAGATGCCAGCATTGCTCTTGGGCTGGCCTCTGTCCAGGATTTTGCTCTTTGAGTGCCCTGGAGCTCTCCATGTTTTGGATTTTGCAAAACATTGTACAATTTTCTCCCCAAGGGCCTGTCTCCATAAAACGGTTCCCCAACAGTAGGTAACGGGAGGGAGCCACAGACAGCACGGAGCCAGAGCTTCAGAAGGTGTCCGTGAAGACAGAAGACCTCAGATCCTTGAGTTTTTTCTCCTAACAGGAGGCAAGGCTCAGGGAATCAGCAGAGAAGGGTTTCTTGAAATGGCAGGAAGCCACTTTCATTTATATTTATTCTGTCTGTTGCAGCAGCCTGGCTCTTCCCAGAGGCTGAGAAAAAACTCGTGGGGCTGCAGCTAGGAGAACAGCTACAGGCCCAGGAGGTTACCTCTCCTCTCCATGCTGTTTCGCTTGCCTTCTGGCTCTACCCCTGAGCAGCATCCCAGGCCACAGCTGGACTTAGTGAAGTTTCGTTGCCTCATTATTTCTCCATATGAGCCGGTAGAGGCAAAGGAAAAGCACCTGTATGGTACTGTTCAGCACAGGCTCATCGTGGGGGTTGCGATAGAACACCGCCTTGTTTCGTTGATGCCTATCTCCACTCGCATCTGGGTTGTTTTCTTTATGGTGGGTGCTAAAACATATTACCAAAACCTTGGTTGCGTAAAGTCAAAGGAACCAACTCCCTTCCAATTCGAGAGGTCAGAAGGGAGATGCCAATAGGATAGGTTCAGCCCTTCCGGGCTTCTGTGGGGAAACTCTGTCCCGTGATTCTCTGTCAGCTTCTGAAGCAAGTTGCCGACAGGTTTGGTGTGCCTTGGTCTGTTACTGTTTCACTGTGATTGCCCCCGCTGTCTTCACAAGACCCCCTTTTCCTGTGCTCTTCCCTCTCTTTCCATTTATAAGGATGCTCCTGTGAAATTAGGACTCACCCTATTCCAAAATGCAGTCATCTTGGTTGGAACTGTTAGTTATAGCTACTAAAGGTTCTGTATAACATTACAGTTGAAAGCTCCAGGTAGCAACCTCATTTCCACAGGGCTACTATTGCAACCCTGTGTCTCCTCCTATCCTACCTCAGTGTCCCAGAATAATGCTATCCACATCCGTTTTCCCATTCTCAGCCAGCCTCCAGCCTCTGAAATTTCGAGCATGGGTCTGTGAAGTTACTAGACTATCTGCTGCTGTGGCACAGCCAAAGCCTGAATTGATGGAGAACCAGTCTGCTGTACGGTCCAGGCCCAACTCAGGGTGGAGGCTGTGTGGGGGGAAACACCCACAGCTCTGTTCTTCCTGCTCTTTTTGCCTCATCTTCTTACCCCACTTCCACAATACAGCTGCTGTCTCCTTCTTTGAACAGAGCCTAAAGGGTGAGGTGGGTATGAGAGCTAGACCATGTTTGTCTGGGTGCCTGGGAAGTGTTTGAAGTAGAGACCCTTCTGAGGTCCTGATAGTAAGCATCTCTCTCTCTCTCTCTCTCTCTCTCTCTCTCTCTCTCTCTCTCTCTCTCTCTCTCTCTCTCTCTCTCTCTCTTATTGACTTCACAGCAGGCATTCAGCCTCCCAGGCATCCTTCCTGTGCTTATAGTCCAACTGTTTATTATTTCTAAGTTTCTCAGATATAGATTATCTCTAATACCCTTTAGGACTCATACTTCAGTAATCTCTGTGTGATGCTAAAGCATTCATTAGAAAGCGCAAACAGACAAAACAAAACTCCAGCAACAACAAGAAAAACATGGATATACCATAGAAAAAGATGATGATGATGATCATGATGACTTCATTCTCCTATTTTACACTCACATCTCCTCTATCTGATTGTTCTGGCTGCTCTATCGTTCTGCATAAAGCTGTATCCCACTGTCTTTGGTTGCTTTGGTTTCACTGTCATCTCCTAAAGCGCCTGCTGAAACTTATACGCCATGTTGAGAGATTGTGTAGCCAGGCCTTTAAGCCATGGGGTCATGGGAACTGTATGGGCTACTTTTATGCTGCTCTGATAAAATTCCATAACCAAAAGCAACCAAAGGAAGGAAGGGTTTATTTTGGTTCCTAGGATACAACATAGCATTCATAACAACAGGAAAGTTTATAGCATGGTGGCCAGCAGCAGCAAGAAACAGGCTAATCACATTCTCATCCACATGGAAGGAGCAGAACAGAAAGTGAGGCAAAGTTGTAAACTCTCAAAGCCTGTACCAAATGATAAACTTTGGGCAAGAATCTACTGCCTCCCCAAAAAGTGCCACCAAGTGGGGACTAATTGTTTATATCTATGAGCCTGAGGTAGGAGATTCAAAACATTTCAAGAACACAGTCATTATGATGTATCAAAGACAGTTTGGCTACAGAATAATGTCACTCTGGTGACAATGGAAGACAGGATAGCAATTGAAGGCATCGTTTGTAAGAATGCTAATCCTGGACAGCTCCTTGCCCTAATATGCACTGTGGTTGGGAGTACATTTAGTACAGACATTTAGAACACAAGGCATCCTTTCTCCAACTCCCTTTCCACCCCTCTCTCAAGCATGTGGGGAGGAAACTGAAGAGCTTTATCAACTGTGGGATTGCTTGAGTATTCAGTCCTACCAACCTGATGCTCTGGGTTTAGGTTATATTGTTAAGACTAGATTCCATAAATCAAGACATAGCTAATTTGGCATGTTTCATGGTTAAGCTTGTCTGTCAACTTGATGGGATTTAGAATCACCATGGAAACAGAATATCCAAAGAAGAATCTAGATATGTTTGGATGGGAAGCCCCACGCTAAAAGTAGGCAGTACAATGGATAGACCTGAGTCTCTAATGGATGAAAGGAGAAAGTAAGCTGAGCACAGGCTCCTCCCACTCTCTGCTACTTGACTGTGGCATGAGCCAATGCTTGCTGCTCCTGCGGCTGTCTCCATCATGACAAACTATATCCTGCTGCAATAATTTCTCCATCTCAGCTGACTACAGCTCTTCTAACTATGAGCCAAAATAAACCATTACTTCCTTAAGTTACATTTGCTGGATATTATGTCAAAGCACCTATATTAAAAGCTAATACAGCATGATAATGATGACTCTTTGCAAATACATTATATATATATATATTAAAATATATATAATATATAGAAACCTCAATACCATGGAATATATTATTTTTGTATAATCTTAAAAGTATCTAGTTTTTTTAACTAGGTACCTGTGCTAACTCTAAATGACAGGGATAATAAGATAAATGAACTACTATCCTCCACAAAAGGACCTTCATATTACAGGTACTACCTCTGAAATAGAATAGTCCCACATTCTACATGTGTCATGGCATGAAGGTGCTACTGAAGATGGGAATCACTGTCCACTCATATCTGTGATGATGAGAGTGGGACAATTAGACTAGAGCTTACTGGAGCCAGGTGCTAACATTTAGGAGAGGCAGCTGAGACCCTCTGTTCATGACCGTGCTCTGTGACAGCATAGTAAGATTCCTGAAAATACCATGATATGAGCATTTACGCCACTCGGATTGGTGGGCAATAGAAAAGCAGGGTGGTTTTTGTCCCGAAAAGTCAGTTGGTGAGCACCTACCAGCATGCTGCCAAACTTACAACAGCGATTTCTTCCTCTGACTTCCATTTTGGTTGCTAATTCGCCTTAAAGCAAGCCATTTAGTATCTGCACACCTCTGTGGAAGAATCTGCGTGTTCTTAGGGGAAGCTGTGGGAAGCAAAAAAGCACACAAAGGGAAGAGCTCTGAGCTTGCTAAACAAAAAGCTCTCCTTTCTATAGTCCTTGACCTCAGAAATCAAACACTAAGAGGAGTCCCTTGACTCAGTCTCTTACAAGAATCAGGAGCAGATCTCACGGGGAGGTGTCCTTTTCTCTGTTTGTTATCATAAGGCTCCAAATGATATTAAGAAAAAAAATAAAACTGGGTAACATATGAACGTGTCATCTTTCTTGCTGCTTGTTATGACTGGATGATATATTTTCGCTAATATCTTACAGAAGGCACTTCGGTGGGGAGTGGGAGTCTGATTTACTGAAAACATCAGGGGGAGAAGCAGGGTCTCTTAACATTCATGTCTATTAATTTGTGCTTCCTTGTGCACAAACTTTGTATATGTTATTTGATCTTCCAGCAAGTGATTACTGAAAAACTTCTCTAGTGAGATTAGGAAAAATGTCTCTAAAGTACCATTTCCTAGGACTAAGGCTGGACGAGGTGAAGGGTCTGGGTCCATTGTGTTTACTGAAGGAATGTGCAGAGTTGGGTAATGGCCTGGGGGAAGTGACAGCCAAGCTATTTCAGTGATAAACTGTAAACAGATATTTAGAAGAAAACTTGTATAGAGTTAGTCCAACATTTTATATTTGTCAGTTAGCCTGTGCCTTTCTACCTTTGCCCTTTAGGAAGAATAAATAAATGATTAGAAGATGAGACTGGAACCCAGAGTTTATTAGGGACTTCCTTTGGCTCTAGGCTAGAATCTGTACAGATGCCTTGCATGAATAAGTGTGGCCTGTGCCCTAAAGGTCGTAGTGTCCTGTGAACTCAGTTTGTTGCTGCTGCTCTCACAGGTCATACAAATCCTCTGACTCCCACTATCTTCTCTGAGATCTTATTTGATGCATTCATTCAGTTTTTCCTTTGGTCATTGATGAAGGGCTTCCTGCATGCTGAATTGTCATTCTCGAACTTGTAGAGAATTCTTGATTTTTTAATCTGACATCTGGTCTCTCATTCCTCTAGAGTAGTAAATGCCATCTAAGCTAGGGCCACTGGCCCTATGATCCTCTGTACGGATCATAGTGATGATGATTTTATAGTAATGACTACAGAAACATGTGTGTGATGCTATCCTATTTTCACATAGTACTTCACTGAGTCATTACAACAACCCTATGGTATAATAATTTTATCAACGCTGTCAAATATGAGAAAATGGAAGCAGGAAGGACAGGAGCTTGTTCAAGATCCATATCTAGTTGGTGGCTAATATGGGAAAGTTCATGTTCTTACCACTAATAGATACCTACTGCATTTTTGCAGCTTCCAGAAAGGTTGCTATATTTTTCTAAAGTTGTGTCTGCCATGTGTTTTAAGATGGCTAGCTCGCCAAAACCATTTTCTTCTTCCCTTTTATTTCTCTCTTTTGCTGTCCAGCATTGGGGAAAGATGCATTAAACACTCATATACATATATACACACTGTACACGTTCTTTTTCATATACAAGCACTATGGATGAGAATGAAACTGTAGGGTGGTGAGGGGTAGCAGTTCTTCCTGGGAAAGGATAGAGTGTGTTCTGATCTAGTCACTAAACCCTCAAGAAAATCAGGTTAAAACCCTGGAAGTCCTGTTTTTGTGTGAAGTCATTCCTCCTTAGACTGTGCAGGACACTGGGTGCTCCTGGAAGTCTATCACAGCATCAGGCTCCACTTAATACTAGCTGATGTGTGCATTTGTTTCTCTGACCCTGCCCAGCAAGTAAGTCCCCAGTCGTTGCTTATCACCATGTGTTCTTATCTGGAGTCATTCCTCATTAAAGGGTACTCTTAAAATAACAAATCCAAGGATTTTCAATATCATCTCTCCCAAATCAGTTTCTCTTTTTCTATCTAGTGATCATAATGGGAGGAAACTGATTTTGGACCTATATACCTATCATCTGGGACCCTGAGGGCTGGGCTGGGAGATGGTTGCTGCAGCAACGGGATCATGAATTTGAAGCCATCCTGTGCTACACAGTGACATTCTGTCTCCATGACAAAAACTCATAAACAATAAAAACGAAACAACAATAAAAAAGATGATACATAGAGCTGATTTAGTAAGACTATAAGGTCTTGGTGTTTTTGTCACCCACTCCAGAACCTACTAGGGTGTATGGCATATATAGCAGCTGGGTGTACAATAGGTCTTTATTGTAGAAGTGAGTGAATGCATGCAACAGGAAGCTATGATGCTTCCACGTGGGTAATTTAAATTCTCCTGCATCAGGTTTAGTGATTATGGTGACGGAAAGCTACTTTTGTTCCTGATGCCCATTGATCCATGGGTTCAAGCCACTATCTATTAAAGGCACACATGCTTTCCCATAAGCAATAAGCTTATGACTCTGGCCTAGGGACATTTGGTATCTGGTGCAAAATGTGGCTCTTGAACTTTGTCTTCAAATCTGTATCTTTCCCTTTATGACTGGGCATAATGCTAGTACTCAGCCACAAAACCAACAGCAGGATGTCCACACTTGCGTGCTGGGGGAGGGGTGTGCTACACAACCACACTATTTCAAGTCTGTCATCTATCATGCTTTCTCTCTGCGTGGTGGTATGCTAACTGACCTTTCCTCTACCCACTAAAATCATGACAACCAACCAAAGCCATCTTCCAAGACTTTGCCAAGGGTTCACTGAGAAATGAAATTGTTCCTTGTTGAAATCTGTGAATCTGAAGATTCTGTGGAAACAATAAAATTTTATGGAGTTTTGATGACTTGTGTTTAATGAGAATACTGTACACAGAAAAGTCTGGTAAGGATTACAGAGCAAGAGGTTCAGGGGCAGATGACAAAGCCAGGGAAATGTAGTCATTACAGAAGTGTGGCTAATAAATCCTGGTAATTGGTCCCATTTTCTTCATTATCTTGAGCCTTTAGTTTCTAACCACTTACTTTTTTCATACACTGCACTACATTTGTAGCTTTTTCATCTGCATGTAACACACACACACACACACACAAAATCATTCCTTCAGGGATGTTTGAAACTTCCCTCCTGCCTGCCTAAAATAAAAAATGAGCACAATAAATTAATTAAACACAAATGAAAGTTAGGATACATTGGTCTTTGACTCACAAGCAACATTCACTTTTTTTTTTTTTTGCCCAACAGATGAACATTTAAATGCAGGGAAAGTCGGGTATTAAAGCCTAATAAAATGTTGTATAAACTCTTAAGTCATGTTGACTTCAATGGTGAGATCATGCCAAGAAAGTTAATGGAGCCAGCTCCAGGGATGACGACCCCAGTGATTTATCCACTTCTGTACACTTCTAAGCAGAAACACATGTCTGCAAAAATGAGCCTTTGCAAACCAAAAAGAAAGATCAAACTGCTGAATTGTATGGCAGGCCTTTTCTGCGAGTGTTACGTGTTACTGTTATATTGAAGGGCAATCTTTGTCTTTATGTGACTGCAAAACCATACTGCAATAAGTTTGACACGTGCAAGAATGTGTCCTTTTTTGGAATGTATTCCCCCAGGGAGTGCTGCTGTCCACGTTTCAAAGAGACCCCATCCTAAGAATCAGGTTCATCTGAGGATCTCTCTCAGTGAAAGAACTGTTTTGTTTGTTTTTGTGGGATTGTTTGTTTCCTCTTGAAGAATCAGTCCAGGATCTGTAATGAGAAGACAGCTCAATATGTTGGGGAAAATCAATAGCTTTGACTTTTAATCACTACCTTTCTGGCTTTCTGGGCATGTGGCACAGAAAAGACTATTTAACCATTCTCATTCCTAGTCTTCCTAAATGTTCCCCACCACCAGTGGGGCGGGGAAAATGTAGAGAATTAAAGAGTGGAACATCCTCTGTGTAGGACTGATTTATCCCTCCTGCCCATCTTCTCAGTAATCTAAACCAAAAATCTCGTCCTCTGTAGGGACAGTGTCCTTTGATTGCTTCCACTGTTTTCAGACATTGTGAGTTAGCTGACCATATCTAAAACTTGGGAAGTTTCAATAAAGGCCTATAGATTACACTTTAGGGAAAAACATTCATGTCTAACAATATTGGGGCCCTGTAATTCCTCCCATTCTCAAATTACATTATTCTTGATGTCTCCATCTGGTTTGCCTCTCTTGTTCATATTATTCATTGGATCTGTATAAGACTGAATATTTTGGTCATATGGCCCTTGCAGAGTTATGGAGACCAGTACATGTGAGGCTCTAAGGATGCTACGGTCTAGTGGTATACACTATGCCTTCAATAAATTCACCATCTTATTACGGGCTTATTGTAAGTGATGATTTCAATTTAGGAGGAATTTATTGAATTCCTCCTCAGGACCTGGCACTGAGGATACAAACTTAATGAGATATAGCCCCTGCCCAAGAGGAGCAACTCTGCCGACCTCCTCAACCCTATTGATTGGATTGGAGTTTCACTATCTCTGTTTCCAGCCCAGGTTGAGACCCATAATATGATTAATGTTTTATATTCTGTTTATGATACCATTGAGTTGAGCCCTAGTTTTTTGTTGTTGTTGTTTTGCCTTGTTTTCAATGTATTTATAACATAAAATAGTTGCAATGACTTTGCTAATGATAAATTTCATCTTTCTGTAACTTTGTTAGAAAAGACAAACAGAAGCCAGGTTGTGTTTCATTTCTTACTGAGGGGCAGGGGGTTTCTTCTTTCTCCTCTTAAATTTTAGGCTTCTCATTTTTTTCAGCCTAGTACTGTCATCATGGGAATCACATAATGGATGTCTACTGCAGTTGATACAGGAATGAATAATAGCAGATGAAATTGAAAAATCAAATTCAACTTACCTCTCTCCACACACCCCTCTATTTAGCTACTCAACTAATACACATGTAATGAGAAAAAGAGTTGTATGTAGGCAGAGTGGGTTTAAACCTCTGATGTGGGAATTGTCTTGGCATATTTCAAGAAATCGGAAGCAGGCCAGTATGTATGAAGGAGGGAGAAAGGTAGGTAATAAAGACAACAGTGGCCAGTCTGGTAAAGCATTGTAGGTGCTTTTTGTTCTCTGTGTCTCATGGGAATGAAAGTAGGCGGCCATCTTGAAAAGGTAATAAAGGATGGATGGCCAGGAGGCAAAACTAAAACTCAGAAATCCTACAGAGCAAGAGGGAAGCAATGTGCAATGGCGGTAGAGTAACTGGAAGTTGATGCGAATTCCAGATGGATTTAGCACTTTGAGCATCTGTTGGCCTCCTGACAACAGCCAGCAGCTACGCAACACCAACCACATGTACAGTTTCAGAATTCCTAGCAATCCCATTCTAGGAACAGTATTTTCTAGTAGTAACACGTTTGTTCTTAGTGTTGAAAGGAAATGTCTATTCCAAATTACTGTGTATTTTCTGAAAATATCTCTTTATATTGTCTACTTTATTACTTTAACATCTTTTTTTTTTTACACAACAAACAGCTTTGTTATGTTACGTTGCAGGAAATTGCAATTGACTTTCCTCCTAAATCTGTGATATTTCTTCTAATCTTCTCAATTAACTTGCCCTGTGGTAGAAGTGACTAGTGCTTTTACATCGGTGCTACCCTCTAAGATTTTTTTAATCTCTCTATAATTATTTAAGTAAAACTGAATTTAATCATTCATTTATTTTTAAACCACATTCATTCGTTCATTCGTTTGTTTCCTTGCTTGCTTGCTTGCTTATTTATTTATCTGTGCCTATTGGGTGGTGGGTGGCAGTGTACTCACCTATGCAATGGCTTCACATACCACAAGGCTCAAGTGTGAACAACAGAGTAGAAGATGCTGGAATAAGCTCTCTCCCTCTAGCACATAGGTTCAGGGGATCAAATCCAGGTCATTATGTTTGTTAGCAAACAGTTTTCTTGCTGAACCATCTCACCCATCCACACTTAATCATTTTCAATTAAAATCACAATTTCCACTTAATTGCTAATTCTGATTTATGTAGGACTTCCTGTAACTTGTGTTGTTTATATAAGATGATAAAGTAAGCACGTTGTGGTACGGTATGACATGAAATAATAAAACACTTTAAGCTCAGTGAGTATGATGGCAGTCATATGTCATGATGTGCATGAAATGACATGCATAGTCAATATGTTCACTAAACTCATCAGTTGCTTTTGCATAGCTGTGACCATAATACCTGACAGACTAGCTTAAAAGAGGAAAAGCATATTTAGCTTAGGCTTTGGAGCCTTCAGTATCTCACAGCAGAAAAGATATGGCGTAGTGCGTAGTAATATGATCACATGGAGGCTGTTCATGTCACAGCAAGCCAGAAAGCAGGGTGAGCCCTAGGAACCAAGGGGCAGAGTATAATTGTCAAAGGTGCATCCCCAGTGGCCTGATACCTCCAGCTATATTCAACCTCCTATGGGCTCCTCAGCCTCCTGATACAGCAACACTAGCTGGACAGTCTATATTCAATGGCCCATAGAGGATATTCCAGATCAAACCAAAGGATTCAAGCAATGCCTTATTCTGCTATATAGCAGTTCAATATAAACATAGTCTATTTTTAATTTTTTTTCTTATATTCACTTTACATCTTGATCACAGTGCCCCTTCCTCTTCTCTTCCTAGTCTTAAAGCTAACAATGTTGAATTTGGCACCACAGTGCTTTTAGCTGCTTCAGTTTCTAAATCTACTTTATGATGTTAAAATGAGCTAAACTTTAAAATTCAGTTATTTGTTATTAACCCTCTATTGTCAGTGCTATGTGCTTGGTGGAGCTGACATGCATTATTGGACTGGGCAGTTCCAGTGGAATTTAGTATTGAGCTTCCCTGCCTGGGACTCTCTTAGCCAGTTCTAACCAACAAAGGAGTTTGGGATGAGTTCTAAAGACCCTCCTGCCCTTTCTCCTCCTTGCTCTTACATCCTGGACTATTTAAAACTGAAATGAGCTTAAATCTATGAGTGAAGAAATAAGTCATTTTGAAGCCCAACCTTTAAGAAGCAAGACACCATTTTTAAAGCATGTTTCCTTGAAGAACAGCCAATATTCTCTTTAAGAAAAGGAACAATCTATTTGACATAGGATATTTAATTCATCTACACATGTGACTTTTTAAGCTCCTAGGTTTTTAAATATGCCTGTTTATGAAGCCAGCAGTACAGAGATGGTCACAGCTGGCTGCCAGCCATTGTATCATTGTATCACTACACCGAGGAGAGGCAACGAGTTGGCTTAATATATTCACTTTCCTGTAAAATGCCTTAATATGGTACTGTTTGACAGTGGTTGTTTCTGCCATTAAACAAATAATCCCAATGAAAGCTATTGAAATTTGGTAGGCCAAATTTGTGGAGCACAGGAAACAAATGGCTCTGGTTTTACAATCCGTGTGCTTGTGGAGTAACTCTAACTGATGTACTGTGTGATGTTGGGGTAGGTCCTGCCTGTCACACACATTCTGCTATATCCATGCATTTCCACGACATGTTTTCTTCACCAGACCTCTCCAATGCTTAAACTCTGAGCCTTCCACAGTCACCCTAATGGATCTCCAGACCTTTCATCAATGCCCCTTGTCCTTGGGTATCGCTTTGAAGCAAGAGCATACCCCTTCATGTCTGTGAGTCTCTGGACTTCAAGAAAGATCAACCTTGACTTCCAACTGCTTGTGAAAGACCCTCTTTGCCCCCTTATCCCCCATGGCTAGTGTCACAAATATTAATGTTACACTTGCACATGCTGGGCTCAGAATGGCCCCTTTTAATTAAAATATGGATCTACCTTTTCAAATGTGTTTTCAGATTTCTGCATGGGGAGAAGTCCTGCTCCTGCCGAGTGCAATTTCAGTTTGGGTAAAATGGGTACAGATTTCATTCGGTTTTCTTTGAAGTTGCAGAATATCCTGAAACCATGGGATGATTTTTTTTCTGCTTTTATATTCTCAATAGTCTCCTGGATATTAGAGGGGAGCTTTCATGTATTCGCATCTTGGGGATTCTGGAATATTATTGGATCAATATTAAGGGGTATGAAATTGAATAAAAGTTAAAGTGAATCAAATAGGCCCTTAAAAAAAGGTTTAAAGTAACACTCAGTATTTATTATTATTAACCAAGAGTTTGGGAGGAAATTATAATCCACCATAAATCTCATACCAATAAGTCAAAATTTTCTCATGCAGAAATTACCTCCATGTCTAGCGATGAGTGTGTCTACATGGAAACAGAGCCCTAACACTCTCCCTGAAGACAGCTAGGAAAAGATACTGGGGAAGCGACTCACCTGCCATGAATTCTCCTCCCATTTTAAATGGGTCATGATTAACATGGATTTTACAACAATATTCTGGGATTCATTTGGGTGTGAGTGTTGACATATTTGTCTTGTACTCTCTGCCATTTCCTCATGCGTACAACTGCCTCTTCTCAGAATGGTTGTATTTGACCAGTCTGGGGTGCTGCTGAGTACTAATATGCTCCAGTGCATCCCTAGGGCCCTTTTCCTCATCATCCTTTATTTTGTCTCCTGACACATTCCACGTTTCTCATGGGGTAAGGGAGCTTACAATGGCCTGTGCTGTATAAGTAGACAAAACAGGGGTTTAGAGGTTTAAAAAAGTGCTAATAACCAATTCATTATTATTTTCACAAATGTAGAGACTCGGCTCTTCTGAAAGAGCATCTTCTGTTGTCCATGATGTCCACCTCTTACCTGATTCCTTACAATCTCTCATTCACACATTTATCTGAATTAACCTTCATGTAGGGTTTTTGGTTTTATTTTTGATCCTTTGATAAATAAGTTATGGGCTTAAAGACTTCTCCCTTTGTATCTATGATCAAATTATAATGAGCAATCTACTTCACATGCCTTCCTTATAAACAGTACTGATGGGTTCTGTGTCTTGTCTAGCTGTATCTGCAATTCATACTGAGAATTCTAAGGAAGGGAACCAAATTTCATTGCCTATTATTGAATAAGTTACCCCAATAAAATAGACTATAGCAGATCTATGAGGGTCAGTCCCAACCTGTGGCACTAACTCCACTATCAGTGCCAACCCAATCCTATCCTGTACCCTACCCTGACAGATCCACTGATAGGCTATGTTCCCACAAGCTATTCTCTTAGTTTCAGATCATTTTGCAATTTGGTTTTGTTTGTTTTCCCTGCTGCCTACTCGAAGAGCTCCTTTTCTCTGTACATCTCCCAGGCTTGTGTCTGAGCTGCCTGGCTTTTGTCTTTCTTGACACACTGGTGCAGACTTGGTTTCAGTCTTTGTGAAGATGCCAAAGTTTCAAAGACGGATAACGCTGGTGAGCTTGTTGCCAAGCCTAATAATTTGAGTCTGATCTCTCCAGGGCCCCACATAGTTGGAAGAGATTCTTGTGAGTTATCCTCTGACCACCACATGTGTGTTCCCCTCAATAAATAAGTTAGTATAAAAATAATAATAAATAAATAAGATCTAAAGCTGTCTGGCGACATTGGCACAGTACTCTTGCAGTTTTATATTCTCAGAGCTTTGCTTAAAAGGAATAACTCCTAGTAATCGATTGTTGTGGCTGTTGTTTTTGAATCTGCAGACATCTGTTGTCAGGATAATATTGCTGTATATAAAACTCAACCTGGCTCACTCACTGCACACAGCAGCATATCTTGGATAGTGGGCATTCAGCAACATTGAGGAGAAAGCAAAAAGTGACAAAGAGGCGCGAAGCAGGAAACAAGAGGCGGTGCCTTATATTTTCTAGCTGGAAAGCTGGGGCAGCCTCTAATAATCTGCGGGGCCCCAGGACAACTTGTTCAAGCTGTGTTAACGTCAGACACATTTTCACACTGTTTGGCTCAAGCTCCTGGCAGCGTTCCTAAACACTCTGAGGAAATAATTCCACAAAGTGGCATAAATTAATGTGACTAATTAACATGATGTTAATTATTTGTAAATTGTATGTTTGGATACACATTACTTGAGAGGCATATGTTATATTCAATGTTTACTGAAACAAGTGACTGCTGATTCTCCTCCTGAGTGTTTCTTTCTCGACAGTCAGAGAGTAGAGGTTTCTCTAAAAATAAAAACCGTGTCCTCAGGGGAGGCTCAGGAATGACTGAATATAATCAGCTGCCATTGAAGTCGCCCGGGTCCCCCTTAAAATGTGCAAGTAACTGAGGTAATCAGCCACATACCTGGTGTGTTTCAGAGATGGCTTCATGAAGCCACTTTTTCTCTACCAAAGACAGATGGAGCTTCCGGTGTGTGTGTGGGGGGGGGGGGGGTCCTGAAGTCCCTGAGAGAGTATTGGCTTCCCAGAAGTGACTTATGAGCTAACCAGGGGCAACACCTCTCTTATCACACACATGGGGCAACAGGAGTCCACTAAGAGGGAGATGAAAAACAGAGAGCCTGCCCCTCACAAGGGCATCGAACTTGTCCAGACAGCTAACCCAACAGCAAAGCACTCTCTGTGCACCCCATCTTGGTATTCTGGTCTTTGGATAGATCCAGTTGTTTAAAGTAGCTTTTACCTTCTCAAGTGTGTGTTTCGTTTGTTTCTTTGAGCTTCCTAGAATCTTGAATGTATCATTTTGGACTTTTTTTTTTTAATGAAGTTTGGGCTGAGGATATAACTCATTTGATAGAGTTATTAGCATGAAGACATCCAGGCTGAGTTCCAGTACCCCTCAAATACAGTATGATGGTACATGGTTGTTACCTCCCCACTCTGAGGGAGAGGTAGGGATATCTTGAGTTCAAGATAATCATTGACTTGGGCTATGAGTTTGAGGTCAACCTGTTTCAAATAAAATTTAAATTAGAATTTGGGAACTCTACTTCTTGTTCACAGTGTCGCAGGAATACCAGAAGCCATAGGTGGTACTCAGCCCTATGTTTATGATGCTTCATACTGTGTGTACTCACACAGATAATACATTTTTCTACATTTCTTGACTAAGAAAGAGCCACTAGCTTTTGTAGTTTCAAGAAAAACTTGACAATTTAACAGATAGAAGATACTTCTCAGCACAGATTTCAGAAGCCGTGGCATGTATCTGATTTCATATCTTTTCTTTGTGAAGTTACAAATGTCCAACTCTTCTAGAGAAAGCACAGTTTGATTTGGCTTTGGCATGTCCTCTTTGCCAGCATCACTACTCTTGTACTTTGGGACTATTGGGAGTTAAAATAAGGGTCACTTAACACAAGTGCTACGACTCCACAACAGTCATTGTGATGGACAGAGTCCTCGATGGTTAATGAGATAGTAACATATACAGCCTAGACATGCTGAGCGAAGTGATGGTTTATGTTCTATATAGGATGGAGTAGAAGGAGTTAGACTCCTTCCTAGAATGGTAAACAATTTAAAACATATAAATGGCTTATTTCAGGAATTTTCTCGTTAGTATTTTTGGGGCTGGGGTTGACCATGATTAACTGAAACAGAGGAAAGCAAAGCTAAAATTAAGAATATGTAGCCTCTATTCTTGAGACTCAGTTGTTAACAAGACTTTTAGAGCAACAAGTATCCTAGCAACACATTTCTGATTATGCCATGCTACTGCATGAATCTGCGAGGGTGTTGGAATCCCTCATCAGAACTGAGTGGCCATGTGAATCCCGGTGAATGATGGTGATTTTTCTTCCATGAGAGAATGACAACAAGACCATTGTGACACCTGCTCATGGGAAAGTCAAGGAGAGATTAAACACATCCCTATTGCAAATGTTACTCCTTGGGGGCAATTCTCCAGGTTTCAGACTTTATTATGATCTTACATATGAAGGCAAGATTTAAAAAAAAAACTGAAAAGGCAGAATGCATACTAGCTCTTGGTTCATGGGACCAACTAAGAAGGGTCCTTGTGTTCATTTCAGAAGCAGGTACAACTTCTTTAGAACAGTTGGCTGCACTGTATGCCTCAGTATGACATGAAGAAGAAGTATTGCTGATCCTCTAAGATATGCTCCCCTATTCATGGGCTCTGACTGCTGAAGCTAAACCAAAGAGCAATGCATCTCTTGAGGACAAAGAGGAACTCCTTACCTATTGGGCCGTGCCCATAGCAAGAAGAGATAAATATTCTAAGACAAATATTCTCCCAGTCAATATCAACCATGAGCTTTAGTACTTCCTTAAAATACTATTTCAAATGACCATGATTTGTGCAGGATTTGAGGGTATAACTTCAATTAGTAGTATATCTGTAAGAATTTATATGACTTTCTAAACTCTTGTAGCAATAATAGACCTAACATCAGTGCAGAGATTCTGCAGACAAGCACTGTTGTGTACTCCAGTAGACTTGAAGTTGACATCTTAGCATTGCAAATGGGGAACGAGGGTTGTGGTGGTGCTTTGGGATTCAGAAGGTTGGTATCTACAGCAATGTCAAGAATCCCTGGGAAGGCTTAAAGAAGATATCAGGAATCTCGTATGGTAATTTACACATGTGTATAAGACTGGTTATGCTGTTGATTTCTGAGAAGAGTTTGGCACTTAGATCTAATGTTCTCTCTGTTTCTCGTACATGCACACATACACACAATTTTTTTTTTAAATTTGGCCAATAGGTCTGCATTCACTTGCCGCTGTTGCAGAGGTCCCTCGGGTTTGGTTCCCAGCAATCACCATCCACATGGCATCACTTAAGCATCCAAAACTTCAGTTCCAGGAAACCCATCATCCTTTTCTGATCTCTGTGGGCACCAGGCACACTTGTAATGCTTACACACATGCAGGCAATTTTGAAAATAGAAAGAAAAGTAAAAGTTAACAACACATTAAACAATTAGACTTCAGTATAGGTTTTCAAAGACCATTTGGGACAAACTTAAACACTCCATTCAGCTAAAAGGAATAATCGAGCTAACAGTGCAATTCTAACTTCTGCTTCTTCTCTAGGTCAAACAACGTTGTCACTTTATGACAGGAGGAGTTCTGAGTAACCTCACTGCTAGGGTTGTGCCCAGAGAAGCTAGACATAAAGTTTTAAGTTGATATTTGGTATCTTGCCATAGTCTAGTTAACATAGGATTAATACTTTCCTTTTCTATATAAAAATGTAGTTTTCTAAGAGATCATAAATTTTTCAACAGAGACTGTCTGATTTCAAACTATAAAAAAATTCAAATTATTGGCTTGAGCTAACATTTTTAAACTCTGGCCTGCTTTGTACTTACTTAAAACATCCCAACTTCAGAGCCCTTCCTCTGTGAATTAATCATGTGCAGAGTACATGGCATTGGAATTTAGCTATAAATATAAATGAAATGGCTCCAGCTATGGCTGACTTCAAAAAAGCCAAAGCGATATGCAGTTTCCAGGGAAAAAAATAAGAGAGAGAGAAATTTGAAAGAAAAAAAGGAGGGGGAAGTTGAGAGGAGTGATTAAATACAATAGAGTCTTTTTGCATTAATATGTCAGACTTGTGTTGAATATCAACTTTATTCCAGATACTCAGCTAATCAGTTTATACTGTCAAAGTAAAATGGAAATACAATTGAATGGTGTTTTCCAGGATCTTCCATCTCCTTCCCACCCTATCTATAGACCAGATCCTGTGGAAGGAACCTACACACTTGGATCATTGAGCCAGATAAGCACTTGGTGGTTGTGGAGTCTTATCTGGTACCAGTAGGCTGGAGCGCTATGCCAACAAGATGGGAAGGGACTGAAATGGATGTATGTTATCGACAAGGCAAAGGGTACATACCTGATATTATGTTTTCCCTTCCAGCAAAACATCTTGGATGAATTTCTAGAGCATACTTTCATCCACTGTGGAATCTATCTTCAGATCTTTTTGCTGTCTTCACCTCTGCTCATGGATGCAGAGCTGGAATTTAAGGACCATCCTCTGAGTTAGGATTCAAGTTGTTAAACTTGTTAGTGGGGTAGGGACATTTAAATATGCTCCCTAGCCCTTGGCTTACCCACTCAACTGTTCTGTGCATGAAATAAGAACACATGCCTTCTGAAATCAGTGAGAGAAGCAACTGATATTAACTATCCAAGTTCCAGACACACACACACACACACACACACACACACACACACAGGTTATATGTCACAATTCTGCATGAAGGCTTCTGGATAAAGAATATAGGGTATATTTACTCCAGTCCAGAAATCCTTCTGCCTAGGACTTCAGACTAGGAAGCAAGATTAAAACAAAGTATGCAAAACGAATGATAGAAATTATGTTCAGGGTATAGTGTTTGCAAAGGTGAGAGCTGGGCATATCTATGATGCGTGCCCACTGTATGAGTTTCTTTAATACTGCTGTTAGATAAAACACCATGACCAAAGCGAAAGCAAGATAAAAATAAGAGGTCTTATCTTGTCCTCCAGTCCCATAGGGATAAGAATCCATTGTGGTGAGAAAGAATGGCACCAAGCAGCAGGCATGGGGGCAGGAACAGAAAGCTAAGAGTCCACATCCTCTATAAGCACAAACAAAGAGAATGATGTATAAGTAGGTCAAGGCTATTTAATTCCTGCCCCTGCTAGGTACTTCTTCCAGCAAAAACCCCAAACAACACCACAAACTGGGAACCAAATATTTAAATTCCCCAAATCTATTAAAAGCATTTTTCATTCAAACCACCTCACAAATATTAGTCACATACACATGAAAATGATAGACACATGTTCTCCCTCTCTCAAAGAGGATCTAAAAGCAAGAAAGCTCCAGAGACTTGAGCAGGAACTAAAACTTGAAGAGCAATTCACTCATCTGGGTTCTGGGAGGAGGGAAGAAGAGCAGTTAGAAGTTAGTGACTGGTGGTGGGGAGCTGGAGTTTGGGGTGTGGTCAGAAGCCGATGGCATTCATGGGGATCTTTCATTCACTCTTAGGACCCCGAGCAAGTAGAACTAGATTTGATATGAATCTTAGAGACATCACAGCATGGAACCTTGCACCTACTGTCTGCAAAGGAGAGTCACTGGGGACTGTCTGCCACTTGCTGTGCATATTGCACATGAGCTGTCCTTCTTTCCTCCTATAATGGATTTATTGGGATAAAATTCACATACTGTATAGTTCACCTGTTTAAAGTGTTCAATTCAACAATTCTTATTATTATATTCATTTAGTTATACAGCTGTTGCTATAAGCAGTTTTTAAGTATCTTATCACCAACCCTCCAGAGAAACTCTATACTTATACCAGTCACAGTTTTGACTCTCCCCTAAGCCCTTGGCAAGCACTCTTGTATTTTCTATCTATAGACTTACTTGTTCTGCACATTTCACAGATATGGAATCATAGTATCTATGTGCCTTCTTTTGACTTAGCGTGTATTCGTGGTTCATGTTGTAGCAATCATCAAGTCTTTGTTTTCTTCTATGAGCAAATAGTTCTTTGTAAGGACATAATTCACTCACCTGACTGACAGGTTTTGAGGGGTTTCTAGTTTTGCTACTTTGAATAATGCTGTGCTTGCTGATATACTTTTTTACATGGATTTTTGCATTCATTTCTCTTGTGTGTTCACTTAGCAATGGTATTGGTGGATTGTATGGTAATTCTCTTAATGGATGCTATGGATGCTGTACATGGTAATCTATCACTGTTGCAGTCTAAGAACACCTAGCAATTAGGTCAGACACTTTGTGGGGGTGGGGTGGGCCCTTATAACATTGGAACACCCTTCTTTAACGAAGCACCTGGCACTTGGTAATCTCAAAGGACAAATGCCACCTTTTTTTTTTCTCAGCACTGCTTGGTATGATTCATAGTCAAAGAAATTTTGTCAAAACCAGAGTTTGTCAGTGTCATGAGTACATCCTTCATAGATTTCTCAAGTCCTGTGGGTAAGCAAGTCTCCTTTCGATGCACCTACTAGATTTAATGTATCCAGAATAGGGAGTTCTTCCGTAAACTATAGACATCTATGCAACTGCAACAAAGGTGTTCTTAAAGTGAGTAACTGACACGTTGACAAAATATTGTCAGAGAAAAGTTGCTCAAGAGGCAGTAATTGGAAAGGGTTGTTTCATGGAGAAACCAACGAAACCAGGAAAAAGTGGACGAAGATACTATTTTCACCCTTGAGCAAAAAGAATTTATTTTTCAAAATCATTTCAATATTTCATCTTTAAGACAATCAAGCCCACAAATGAATGACATTCTATACTTCACCAAGTCTTCTCATACACTATTTTGTATGGTACACTTATTTACTGTCCCCTCTAAAGACAAAAATATGTTTGTTCTAGGATGCCTATATGCGAATATGTAGAACAAAGAAAATAGTTTTATATGTTTAAATTATTAGTTTGAAACAATTTATGTATTTTCAAGGTTGATCTGTGATTTGCATACTGTATTTATTTTGAGAATAATTTGCCCTCTTGGTTTGAGCATGAGCATGGTAGAAGTGAACACAGGTTTTAGGAACACATAAATAAGAATTAGTTCTATCATGATAGTAAATTATAATCCAGCCTTCTCTTCTGTCAGTTCCTTACACTGAATCCTTTGCTTGCACTGTCTTAATTATATCTTAATGCTGATCCAAAAACCAAACTACTATTATCTACCCTATTTTGTAGATGAAGAACTTGTTCCCTAGAGCAGATGCATCCCATCTCCAGGACCTTGAAACTGATAGAATTAGAATTGGAATACAGGTATGCTGTGCTTTGAGCACTGCACATGCAGAGCCTTCATAGGAATAAAGAAGGCAGTGCCCAACCCTCAGGATACCTTTTCTGTGTGTTGGGAAATTGTTGTGATATACTGACTGTAAAGAACAAGAAACATCACTGCCACTCATTGGAAAGGCATCCTAATGAATGTGCCAATCTATGATGGCCAGGACATGAAAGACATCACTGCAAGACACTGAGTAGATAAGCGACTCTAAGGCACAGTTGTTTAACCAACTTTCTCACTCAGCCAGAAGAGCATCATCATCTGTAACAAACATGATTTTTCTTTCTATCTAAACCAATATTTCCTTTTTATTCAACTTGAAAAACCTAATGAAACATTGCTTTAATCTTGGTGGCAATTAGGTGTCTCTTTACCCACTGGCCATGATTAAAGATTTACTCCCATCTACATGACAGGAGTCTATACACAATGCATACTTCCAAGACTTAACGGCTAAGTAAACAATTAATGAACACGTAATTATAATAAAAGCACATGGGTTTCCTTAGAAGAGCCATCCACAAATAGTTGATGGCAGCCAGCTATCTTCTCTCTCTCTCTCTCTCTCTCTCTCTCTCTCTCTCTCTCTCTCTCTCTCTCTCTCTCTCAACTTCTAATTGTACTCTCAATTTGCTTACTTCATTTCCTTATCAAGATCTGAGTTATAGAAATCCTATGGAACATTTTTCCATCTAGTGTTTTCTTAGAAATGGGCTATCTTTCGGTTTCATTCTTTTGTCCACTTGTTTCTCTCTTGCTCCCTCCCTCTCCCTCCCTCTTTCCCTCCGAGCCTGCCTGCCTTCTTTCCTTCCTTCCTTCCTTCCTCCTTTCCTCCCTTCCTTCCTCCTTCCATCCTTCTCCTCTTCCTTCTTTTTCTTCACTTATTTATCTATTTATTTATTTGAGATTTTAAAAATCTTACTGTAGCTCTCTTGTCTGTATTTACCTCAAAATCCAGGCATTTCTCCCTCCTCAGCCTCCCAGTGCTAGGATTACGGGCATGTGCTACCACGTCTAGATTCTTTTTTTCCTTCTTTCTTCCTTTTGTCCTTCCTTTTTCTTTGTTTCTTTGTTTTTCTCTCCCTTCCTTCCTTCCTTCCTTCCTTCCTTCCTTCCTTCCTTCCTTCCTTCCTTCCTTCCTTCCTTCCTTCCTTCCTTCCTTCCTTCTTCCTTCCTTCCTTCCTTCCTTCCTTCCTTCCTTCCTTCCTTCCTTCCTTTCTTTCTCTCTTTCTCTCTTTCTCTCTTTCTTTCTTTCTTTCTTTTCTCTTTCTTTCATTAATTTTCCTTTCCTTTTTTCTTATTCTCATTGTCATGGTGGTACTATCCATCCCAGGGTGGTTCAGACTTCCGTCCTGACAGGACACTGTAACTATGACCACCCACTGTACTAAAAGTTGGACTATGATTTCAGTCCAATGAGGTTGGCTTTGAAAGATAAGACCAAGTTTGAAAATTATGCTTTTGTTTGCTCCAATGTGGAGGCTATCTGTTTACTTCTTCAGCACCTGATTTTCCATTTCATCACACAGCTGCATCCTTTACACCCTGGTTTTCCGAGTAGCTTTGTTCAATTGCTTCTTGTTGTTTTCCTTCCTTTATTGATGACACTTGATATTAAACACCCCCCCTACCTGTCCCCACCTCATTGTATTCTCCTTTTCTCCCTCTCTGTGATCCTCCCTCTTTTACAACTTTGGCTTGTTCCTTTCAATCCTAAACTACTTGCTCCCTCAGCACAGTCACCACATGGCCCTGTACTCTCTGTTACAAGTTTGCCATTTTCCTTCCCTCTCATTTCTGGATCTGTTCACAAGGATGACGATATTTTCTGTCACAGTGACTCCTCATGTACTAACCTCCGACAATCTCCTGAAATGAGGTGGGCTCTTCTTGAAATGTCCTCTGTGCTTCTTTCTCCTAAAATGCTGTCCGATCATCAAATAATCTATCTTCCTCTTCACTTGCTTCCACCTCAAAATCAAATCTAAATGGAAAATGCCTCCACTGTCTCCAGCTCATCTCCTCCATATTTTTCTTGTCCTTGTAGCTTTCAATTTCCCATCATAATTTGAGGCAAATATTTTTTTCTGACTTATATGTATAATTATAGAATAGAAGCACACACATAATCTCACACATATCCTCTTACACACATTAACACTCATACACTCTCTTACATACACTAACAAACAAAATCCCTCTCACACATGCACACACACTAAGACAAATATTCCCTCACACATTTTTTTCTCTCTCTGACACACATATTTTCTTACATATACTCTCTTTCCCCCCCCCTCCCACACACACTAAGTTTGTTCAATGGGAATGCTTTTGTAAGGGAGAACATGAGCAATCCATGAGTTTGATCCTTTGTCCACCAGCTACTGTCTCTAAGATCTAGGTCTGTTGCATTACCTATCCAGTTCATTGTCTTGATACAAACATTTGGGATAACCATATAACTAACTACCTTGCAGATCCTGTTATGAGGACTGTATCATATGACACAGCACGTGGATATAACAGTCTGTGTTTGGCAGTTTTCTATCATTATAACAAGATAACTTAAAGAAAAGATTTATTTTGGAGATTCCAGTCTATTTTCCACTCTATTGCTTTGGGAACAGTAACAAATCAGCACACCATGCCTGGAACATGTGGTGGCCCATAACTGCTCACCTCACAAGGCCACAAGATAAAGGACACTGTGAGAGAACAGCAGTAACACAATCTCTTTCAAGTGTGTGTTCAGAATAATCTACAGGCTTCCCACTAGGCCCGTTTGCTTTAAGGTCCCTTACCTCTCAATAACGCCACTCTGAAGTGTGCCATGGACCTTTGAGGGACATTTCACGTCAAGCTCTATTAGTTCCTGGACAATGGCTGATTGTAAATTGTTAATACCTGAATACTCTTATTGCAATTCTTCCAACAGACCTGGATAAGAACTCCAGGTAGAGAAGATGAATATGGCTAGCTCTTCCTCCTTAAAAACTTAGGACCATATCAAAAGTCTCTCTAACAGGTCAGTGTGCTGGGGCATCTTTCATGTATGAGTTAGCCATCTGTGTAGTCCATTAACTGCTCAAAATCCCTCAATTATTACACAAGCTGACATCACAGTTGTCTATTTACTCATCTTTTTCCCATAGTATATTAAGTCCTCTGTTTGCTTATTCTACAAATATTTTTGCACATTTATAAGAAAGAATATTTGCTTTCCTATTCCTCATAGCACACCATGATCTTGAGAGACTCAACAGATGATCATAGGCTATAACATTCTAAATGATGATGTTCTACAAAAGAGAAGTCTAGTACAGAAACTGTGTGTGTGTGTGTGTATGTGTGTGTGTGTGTGTGTGTGTGTGTGTGTGTGTGATGGAGTAGCATAAAATAGTTGTTTAAGAATAGGTGACATCAGTGGATAGATGAACACTTACGCATCCACAGAACAAATTGGGAATACCGTTATGTCATTGAGATACAGGTAGACAGCTTGCTCCATTTCTCGTTTGTCTTCTACAGTGCATGCACACCTGCATAGCATGAAGGCAGAGCCTCTGGGTCTTCTGCTATTAGGGAAGCATTTGGTTCTTAATTACTTGTGTATTAAATAAATACATTTAATGAGAAATTTGTACTTTATCTCCACATTTAAAAAAATAAAATAGCCCCCTTGGTCCCAGCACCTTCTGTGTTTATTTTCTCTCACCATAACTGGCATCTTTTTCTTATTAAATACTATCTTTTGCCAGTTTGATGTGTGGAATGTTACACCTGTCTTTCAGTTTTGTTTCAGAATTCTCTCTGAAGCCAAGTTACACCCATGCCAAATTTCACTAGACCCAGTTTAACATAATTAGCTTTAAATTTTCTCACATGGCAACAAAAATTTGGAAGCCTTTTTTCCTCTGCAGACAATGTTGGAAAGACTCTATTTAGAATTAATTCTCTATGTCATTACTGAGAGGGAGAGATGTAAAACCTAACCTGGAATATGATTCTAATTTAATTCACTTTCTTCCTTGAGCAAACATTACCAAACTTCTTTGCTGCTCTCTAACGTTGTTTTTGGATTTTATTTCAATGTGAAGCATCCTAGAATGAATTTTCTCTTGTTTTGTGTTAAAGTCTACCATGCATCCCAACAGCACCTTACAAATTCCATTTGGAGGATGCTTACCTTTACGCCCCACCCCTGTAAGTCCTTGTGGTTCTTGCATGCAGCATACTGTGCTAAATATACTAAATGAGTGTGTTCCCCTGTTTGTAAAGGAAGCTTGATCCCTTGAATGCAGGAGAGTGGGCAGCCTACTTGCGTGTTCTGGTGCCCAGAATTCCCCTCTCCGAGTAGAAGTCACTCACTAGATAATGCTTGTTGAGTTGGTTTGACAAATGGAAATGTTCAAGTTATGATCACAAAGTGAAAACTGTTCAGGAGACGCAGAGGCCAGTGAACGTTGACTTGAAAAATGGAGGAAAGATTGATCCTTTGCATTGGTAGAACTGAGTCCATCTGGTTTTTCATTGGATGAGTTCATTATGTTTTCCTCAAAGTATTCATTTCTCCTTTCCAGGGGTTATCTACTGTAGTAGTAAATCGTGGCTGGATTTGGCAGAGAAGGCTCTGCTCTGTCGTCATGGAGGACAATATTGAAGCCCATTTAGAAACTCCGTTCTAGAAAGATACAGGCTTCCTTTGTTTACAATCCTATTCCTTTAGTCACATAGCATGCTCCCTCCAGGAGTATCTGATGTCATCGTCTGTCCCTCTGGTGGACAGAGTCCTTATTATGTTTTCATACAAAGCCCTGTTCTTTGTCCAAAGACTGTTCTAAAAATGAACCTATATAGGTTCATTGAATCCTCATATCAGTTCAATCCCATAAGGGAGATTCTGTGGATATATCATTGCAAATATAAAAAATGAAGCAAGGGGAAATGAATTCACTCGTACCCACACTTTCAAGTTGCTGGGTGACAGAGTCAGATCCTCCATTGGGGGCCCTGTGATTCATCCAATAGCTGACTGTGAGCATCCACTTATGTGTTTGCTAGGCCCACACTTTTGATAGGAAAAAAAGCTACTGAAAAGTGCAGTCAGGATAGGCAAGGACTTCCAGGGAGCACTTGGTTCCTTCCATGAGAACAAGAACACACCCCAGGTTCTGTGATGAAACCTTATAAAATGAGACTCTACCAAAATAGACTGAGTATACGATCTAGGCTGAGCTGGATGGAAGAGTATCCCCAAAGGCAAGAATTTGTAACAACATGTGCAGCCTTTATTTTTCCCAGAGCCAAGTGGCTCTGAGGAATTGCAGAGCTTATATTGTTGGGGATCAGATCAGGGAAACTCATGTCAATTATACGTGTTCAAATGGACTCCTTGCTAATTGTTGTTGCTGTTGTTGTTGTTGTTGTTGTTGTTGTTGCAAGGTATGAATTGCAGGGTAAACTTCAATGCAGAATAAACAGTGCTTCTTAAGATTGTGAGCCAATCACATGGCTTTGCCTGTGAAGGAGCTTCTCCTCTGTCCTTTTGGTAAATCCTACTTGAACTGCTCTGACTCTCAGCAGCGGCAAAGCTCTGCATTCTTTTTGTTGTAGCTCTCAGATAAATTATAAATGTTAAAAACATGTCATCTCTCTACAGTCATAATGTTCTGGTTCCTGGCTGATTCAAACTCCCTCCTCTATATATCCCACCCTTCTCTCCCCTCTTCTAAATATAAGAGGATTTACTGTAAATGGACTGATTTGTATTATTAACCTCAAGTAAACATTCAATCTGAAACAAAAATACATAAATAGACATTTTATGCAGCCTGAAGGATCTGCAGGTAAATCTTATTGTCTGGAGGTCAACTTACCTACTAAATAGCCAGAGCAGCATCAGCAACATTACATATCTAATCTACTTCCTTAGACTAATGTTGAGCTGGGATACTGGACCCCGCTGCCTAAGAAGCTTCATGTCTAGGGTGCTCCATTATCATTGGGTGTTCATGTCCAAGGCTTTCCATTTCAGTTCACTCTCCTTTGGTGAGTTTAGGAGAAGAGGAGGAACTACTGGCAAGAAAAGCAGAGAATGATTAAGGCTTCCTTGCATGTGTGTGGCATTCCTGGTAGAATCTTAGCTATAATGTGGAGTCCACATATTTATGACTTCCTGGATTTGAGCCCTGGAAATTGGTCATTTGTGGTGGAATGTTAAATGGCATGGACCTTTGATCCTAATCTCTGCAAGGATTTTTGGGTGTGTCTCTATCTCCTCATTAAACTCCCCTTGATCCAAGCTTCCACTTCCCCAAAACAGACCTGATAAACTGGGACATGAACAGCATAACATGGCCTTCCAAAGTAGGAATAGGAAATTCCATGTAGCAAAACTCTTCCAGAGGACCAAGTGACACCATCCATGCTGCTGGATCCCAGGGAGGGCTTAGGAACCATGAAGAAATGCCAGGTTTCAGGTTTCCCTGAAATGGAGAGAATTCTCTCTCCGTTTCCTTCTCTCCTTCTCCTTTTCCCCCTCTCCTTCTCTCCCCTCCCTCTCTCTCCCTCTTCCTCTTCTTCTACTCCTCTTTCTCTCTCTCTCTGTCACACACACACACACACACACACACACACACACACCATTTTGATGAGTCAAGTCAAAGGAATGTATCCCATATGTTTCCTATTTTCATAGTGCTTACATAGAAGGATTTAAAACCTGAAGAAAGAAGTGCTTGCAGTGTGTCTTGTCCCTCTACACTAACCCCAAACAATTTGGAACAAAAACTACTTCTACTTCCTCTGTACTCACCCAGACCTCAGGGTCTTTGTGGCTCATTGGTGAGCTTTTCTATTTTGCCAGAGATTAGGACAGGATCTTCTGTTTAGTTGGCTGGTTTGGATTGGATTTCAAGAGTAGTTGGAGATCCATGCTCTGGTGGGTGCTAAGAGGCTCTGAAGCTAAGGAATCAAGGGATTCTTGGTGATAGAATAGGCAGGTGCAACTGCTCAGGTTACATAGGATTCCACTGGCCCACACATAGATAATAAGACACATTCTCTGGGATCTAACTACCTGGTTGCATCTATTCAATGAAGAATTCAAGAGGCTAAAGCTGCAAAGGGACTTTGATATGAATCAAGGCTTAACAGTAAGGAAACTATGTGGAATATATATGGCATACCAGCACACTCCCATCCTTTGTCTAGTCATGTAATAAGTCTGTCATCATCATCCATTGCTCAAATATTTATATCATCCAGTGACTTTCCCCACATCCAAACGTCTAAGGTACAAAGCTGGTCTTGCATGCTTCCCTAACCAGTTAACTCTGCCCTTGAAGGAAGCATAGCACAGATATGCATAGGTAGCCATATCTGCTGTAAGTTTATGATTGTGGTAGTGCTGTTGGGTTACTCCAGTCCTTCCTGAGCTCAGGATCTTACAGCCTTTCCAAGCTGCATTCCATGATGATCCCTGATCTATGTGTGTGTGTGTGTGTGTGTGTGTGTGTGTGTGTGTGTGTGTGTGTGTGTGTGTGTGGAGGGGGGGTGTTAGAGATGTCCCATTTGGGGCTGAGCAATCCACTCACATTTTTCTCTCCTCTTTGATCAGTTATGAGTTTCTATGTTATCCACAATGCACTGCACACAGACAAAGCTTCATTGATGAGGACTGAGAGCTAAACTAACCTACAGACACAGAAATAGGAATTTAGGAGGCAGCCTATATTGTTTATCAAACAACAGTAGTAAGTACTGTTAAAACTTTTGAGCTCATCAACTATAAGTTATAGTTGAGATTTAATGTATCAGGGACATGTTTCCTCTTGTGGCATGAGCCTTAAATACAATCTGAAGTCAGTTGGTTATCCCCATAAAAGCCATTTAATCATTGCCCTCATGTACATATCTTTCCATACACTCACAGGTTAGAGTTCACAAGTTTCGCTGTAGGGTAATCCTGCTGATGACAGTTTTCTCCATAAGACTACATCACACCTTCCAAAACAAGGAATGCTAGGCATCAAGGCATAGACTTCCTGGTCTGTACCCACTTGATCTCTCAATGTCTTATGACCACAGTGTATGCTGTCTTCAGAAACAGGGCTTACCATCAAATTTTTATGGGCAGTCAAGAGCAGTGACACTAGTTTGTTTTGTTCCTTGGGTCTTGGTAACATCTCTCAGCAGTAACTGGAGGTGAGATTTCTCACACCTAGCATCAGCCTTTTCATTTGGCAGCCTATGGCTTCTGGGAGAATCATTAAGTATATACATTTACACACTGGTTTTATCTTACAACGACCATGGTTTATGAATCCAGGAATATCTTTCTTAAGGGCCTCTAGGCCGATGGCTCTCACAAACCTGTACCAATGTGTCAGTTGGAGCTCCATTCATCTTCACTCAATGAAGGGATCTGCTTCTAGGGACATATGCATGATTGTTAGCAGACCTAGATCTTTGTTATCTGTGAACTGGAAAACCAACATTCATGGTATAACTCACTACATCAGTAAGTGCATATCTAATGGCTTCTTTTGAGACTGGGTTACCTCGCCAAGGATGGTATCCTCCAGATACATCCATTTGTCTAAGAATTTCAAAAATCCATTGTTTTTAATAGCTGAGTAGTATTCCATTGTGTAAATGTACCACATTTTCTGTATCCATTCTTCTGTTGAGGGACATCTGGGTATTGCATATGTCAGAAAGATTTTGCTGAAGGGACCCTGTTATAGCTGTCTTGTATGAGGCTATGCCAGTGTCTGGCAAATACAGAAGTGGATGCTCACAGTGTTCTATAAAATGGAACACAGGGCCCCCAATGGAGAAGCTAGAGAAAGCACCCAAGGAGCTGAAGGGGTCTGCAACCCTATAGGTGGAACAATAATATGAACTAACCAGTAACCCCAGAGCTCGTATCTCTAGCTGCATATGTAGCAGAAGATGGCCTAGTCGGCCATCACTGGGAAGAGCATCACTGGCCCCTTGGTATTGGAAACTTTATATGCCCCAGTACAGGGGAATGCCAGGGCCAAGAAACAGGAGTGGGTGGTTAGGGGAGCAGGGCAGAGGGAGGGTATAGGGAACTTTTGGGATAGCATTTGAAATGTATATAAAGAAAATATCTAATTAAAAAAATAAAAAAGAAGAAAACATCTACTAAGGCTTAGATTTCCAATTCAGGAGGAGTGGTCCTTCACTGAGAGTCACTCTTATGATGGTATTACCTATCATTTGTGGTAGATTTTCACATCATTTTTAAAAGAGGAAACAGATGCAATGAGGCTAGGGAATTTGCTTGTTTGCCTCTTTGTATTTGTTTGTACTTGGGCTAGTAAATTATTCATGATGAACCTTTGTTTCTTTCTCTGTAAATGTCTTAGAGCACACAATCTCGAAGATGTTGGCAAGGCTGTGAGATAAAAGGAAAGATTTGAGAGTTGACTCCCCCACCCCCAAAATTGGGGTGGCTTGTACCTGCCTAGTTTCTCACTGGGATCCTGGCTGATTTTCAAGCACATGGAATTTGAGTTCATAGCCAGTCAGATCTAGGGAGGTCTTTTCTAAGACAGAAATACTGGTCACTTGGGATCTGTCTTACTCTCTAGGCTTCCTGAAATGTGTCTCATAGGTTACCACTCAATTCTTGTGACATCTGATACCATGCCACTGAGAGACAGTGGGGAGAAGAATAGAGTTAGAATCCCATGTTCTCCAGGTAGTCTAGTAACTAGAATGAATTCTGTTGCTAAGGAGGCTTTTTCATGGAGCAATTCAGGAAAAAACATAAGCTGCTCCGGTAGTGTGTGAGTTTGTTAGTCACTTCTGAAATGTGCATCTCAGTTCTCTCATTCATACAAATTAATTAACCACAGTCTAATGTCATGGGCTTGAGCTGCACATAAAATGCTATAATATACACAACCTTAGTCTATATCTGCAATGTGCTACCCAGTAGTCTTCTAGGAGTCCAACTTTTCATCCTATCCCAAATAAGAACACTGAAAGGATTGTCTGTCTCCATAGTCATTTCTCTGGGACATTCTGCAATTCCCAGATTTGAAATGGACATTGCTGGATGGCAGGACAGACTGGCTTCTCCAAGAATCCTCAGGATATTTTATAGTTGTGACAGCTGTAGTTAAAACAACATGCCGAGAACAAGACTAAGTCCTAGCAAGAAAAGTAAACTTTCAGACTTTGCTTGAGTTTTCAGACATTTTCTGTAAGGCTCAGACTGATTTCCCTAAACATTCAATCTTGGGAGTCAGAGTGCAGCACAAAGTGAAGCACTTCCTTTGAGGTTTGCCCCACTGACAAGCTGCTGTCTTTATGGGTGAATTTTCAGCAAGCTTCAAAGTGTAATTCATTCGTTTAGCAACCACGAATCCAGTGCATTCTGTTCCTGGTACTGTAAGAGAGATGTAGTGAATCCTAGAGGTAATCCCAGCTTCCAGCCACCCCATGACTTTCTGGCGTGTACCAAAAGATAAACAGTTCAATTCAGTTGGGGATGCGAACTGGTACCACTGAACAAAAAGAATCAAGGAAGCTCTGTGAAGGGATGCTTTACCCAAAATCCCTGGAGAGTTTTAAAGGGAGAATAAACATTCCAAGTAGAGGCAGCATCAGTAAGTAAAACTCAGAAGCAAGAGAGATAGAGAGCACAAAATTGGAAAAAGTTCTGCTGCAAAAACCGAGAGTACATGTCATCCTGAGATGTGAGGTGGGCAGTAGAAGCACAGAGAGAATCTCTCTCTCTCTCTCTCTCTCTCTCTCTCTCTCTCTCTCTCTCTCTCTCTCTCTCTCTCTCTCTCTCTCACACACACACACACACACACACACACACATATTGTGCGTGCATATGTAGGAATAAAGAGACAATTAAGAAGGCCACTGAAAACCAAATGCTGGGGCCAACCATGAAAGGTCTTTGCAAGGAGTCTAGACTATTGTGAAGATAGTGGGAGTCACTGGAAGATGATTTCCACGCATGGGTAGGTGGTGGTTTGTTCTTTGAACCATATCAAAGTCAGGCTTGTGTTTGTCTTTGAAATGACACCCTCAGAGGTAAACTCTAATATTTAAGTAATAACCAGTTGCCTTTTGTAGTCTTGGTTTCCAAAATGGTGTCAGTTGTACTGTGATGGAGGTGATGGGGGCCAGGGAAAGGACACAAATGTGCTCATAGTTTAACTGAAATGTAGAAGTCTCATAAACACCTTGTGCCTGCACAATGAAAGTGATAGCTCAAGATGGACGATGGATGAAGTGATTCGTTTTTGAATCTGATGTTTCCTTAAGAAATGTGAATAAGAACATCTTCTGGGAGAATTCTCTGAGAACCCTGGAGGACACAGATTGATTGCAATGCTCAAATCAATGAAGGGCACATACTAAGAAGTTTTTTCTATTGCTAATATTATTTTCATTGTTATTCATTAGTTTACATCATAAAATCATTTTTATCAATCGTATACCTGAGGCCTACAACATGATGTCATATGATGCACGTAGATGGTGGAAATATCTCTTACGCTAGAGCATATTAACTTATCAGCTCACAAATTTCCTTCTAGAAGAATCTGTTACATTTATTTACTGTGAGTATGTATGCATTTGTGTGTGTGTACACATATCTCTCATGCATGATTGTGGGGTTAGAAGACACCTTGTATGAATTAGTTCATTTTTTCCACTTTGAGGGTCTCAGGGATTGAACTTGGGTCATCAGGCTTGTTGACAAGCAAGTTTAACCATTGAACCATATAACCAGCACCTTACATCATTACCATTATCTACATGAGAGCAGCTAAGAATCTATTACCAAGCAAAATCTTCTCTATTAATATCATTTTTAGTATCAGTGGTGGTGTTGGTATAGGTGTTAAGCTAAAATAAGCAGGGAGGACTGTGAAGGGGTGGCAATGAACCATAAGCTGTTGCTGCTATTACATAACTAGTTTGAGGAAAAAATCTGTTTGTTAAGTTCAGAATCTTGTTAGTTCAGTTCAGTTCAGTTCAGCTCAGTTCAGTTCAGCTCAGTTCCATAGGAAATCCTTTCCTCTGTGGGTCTGGACCATAATTTTCACAGATGCATAATAGTGGTAGAGGTGATTAGGAGGGTGAGTTTCAAGGCTCTATAAAATATACTTAACACTTGAAGCAACTTTCAAAACATGTGTGTGGTATACTAACTCTCCAGTCACTATGTTGCTTTATCCAGGAACCTCTTAGTATCATTTAAATTGGCAACACCTTGCTAGTCATTGCTTTTTAAGTTCATTTATTTTATGCAAATAAAAGGTGTATCTCTGCAGAACAGTTTTGCCCCCTTTACTTGGAATATCTTATTTCTTCCTCATCTTTCCCTAAGTTACTCTTCATGAAAGTTATTAATTTCTGTCATCATCTATTTTTTATTCAGTACATAATTACTGAGTTCCAGTTCTGTGCCAGGAACTAGACTGGGTACTGGAGTCAGGAATGAATGAGTAGACAAAGTCTGCTCCCTGGACCTTGAATTCTGCCCTTAGACTTGGCTTTAGAAAGCAGTAGTAGTAATGTTTAGGGCTGGTTAAGTGTGCACAGATGAATATAGAAAAATAAACACAATGAAGTCAGTTACTCTTACCTCTTAAGTTATACAGAACTCTTAACTCATTATAGAAGATCACATCGTTTGGAACAGTAGGCTTTTGTAACACTTTGGTGTAATTTTGAGTCTTTAAAATGACCTGAGCTTGAACTTTCTTCTTCACTCGCAAATGCGCCTTAGTTCCATAAAATTTCTTCTGTCTTCATGATTTGGTGCAAAAAAATCAACAGAGAAAATTAAACACAAGTAGACTGCTTAAAATTCTTAGGACTTTAAATTTGGGTGTATTTCAATCTGTTTCTATTTCTTCCTGCTTCAAGCCTATAAATACGTTCTGTCTTCAATGAATAATTGCACTCCAAAAATTTTATTCAGATCTCCACAAAGATCTTGCCGGTAGCTATTGTTGATATCTTGTTCTTATTTCCTAAGGCAATCTGAAGATTTCAAGGAGTTAGGATGTAAATGGGGAAATACAATACTGTTATTTCCTACAACTCTAACCACAGTGTTACTTGTACTTTACAAAAAGATGGTGTTTCTTTTTGAAAACATGTGTCTGTTTTATGTACATCACTTAACTAATAGTAAATGAAAGGCTCCTAGGTGCTAGACATTTTGCAGTTTTTGTTCTATGGTTATCTCTTGGAATGTATAGTCCAATTTGTCGATCCTCTGGTTTGAAATAAACCTCTACTGTTGGTTCTTCAAGTAGGGCCGGGATCATTCAAGTAAACCCAAGGAGCTGTCCCTGTCACCTGCTGTAGTTCTGGGGTTTCACTGGCTGTCTGTGCCAAGAAACTTCATTAGCAAATGAAGCAGGAGTCTCTTTGAATAGATTTGTAATCTTCCTGCCTAGGTGCATAATTTGTCTTTATTTCAAACATCTTTTCTTTTTTTTTATTACATCTTTTCCTCAATTACATTTCCAATGCTATCCCAAAAGTCCCCCATACCCTCTGTTCCCAATTCTAAGGAGGGGAATAGTGTCCACACTTCAGTCTTCATTCTTCTTGAGTTTCATGTGTTTAGCAAACTGTATCTTATATCTTGGGTATCCTAAGTTTTGGGCTAATATCCACTTATCAGTGAGTACATATTGTGTGAGTTCCTTTGTGATTGTGTTACCTCACTCAGGATGATGTCCTCCAGGTCCATCCATTTGCCCAAGAATTTCATAAATTCATTCTTTTTAATAGCTGAGTAGTACTCCATTGTGTAAATGTACCACATTTACTGTATCCATTCCTCTGTTGAGGGGCATCTGGGTTCTTTCCAGCTTCTGGCTATTATAAATAAGGCTACTATTAACATAGTGGAGCATGTGTCCTTACCGGTTGGAACATCTTCTGGATATATGCCCAGGAGAGATATTGCAGGATCCACCGGTAGTACTATGTCCAATTTTCTAAGGAACCGCCAGACTGATTTCCAAAGTGGTTGTACAAGTTTGCAATCCCACCAACAATGGAGGAGTGTTCCTCTTTCTCCACATCCTCACCAGCATCTGCTGTCACCTGAATTTTTCATCTTAGGCATTCTGACTGGTGTGAGGTGGAATCTCAGGGTTGTTTTGAGTTGTATTTTCCTGATGATATGATAGTATATATAAGTGACCCTAAAAATTCCACCAGAGAACTCCTAAACCTGATAAACAGCTTCGGTGAAGTAGCTGGACATAAAATTAACTCAAACAAGTCAATGGCCTTTCTCTACACAAAGAATAAACAGGCTGAGAAAGAAATTAGGGAAACAACACCCATCTCAATAGTCACAAATAATATAAAATATCTTGGCGTGACTCTAACTAAGGAAGTGAAAGATCTCTATGATAAGAACTTCAAGTCTCTGAAGAAAGAAATTATAGAAGATCTCAGAAGATGGAAAGACTTCCCATGCTCATGGATTGGCAGGATCAACATTGTAAAAATGGCTATCTTGCTAAAAGCAATCTACAGATTCAATGCAATCCCCATCAAAATTCCAACTCAATTCTTCAACGAATTAGAAAGAGCAATCTGCAAATTCATCTGGAATAACAAAAAACCTAGGATAGCAAAAACTCTTCTCAAGGATAAAAGAACCTCTGGTGGAATCACCATGCCCGACCTAAAGCTTTACTACAGAGCAATTGTGATAAAAACTGCGTGGTACTGGTATAGTGACAGACAAGTAGACCAATGGAATAGAATTGAAGAGCCAGAAATGAACCCACACACCTATGGTCACTTGATCTTCGACAAGGGAGCTAAAAACATCCAGTGGAAGAAAGACAGCATTTTCAACAAATGGTGCTGGCACAACTGGTTGTTATCATGTAGAAGAATGTGAATCGATCCATTCCTATCTCCTTGTACTAAGGTCAAATCTAAGTGGATCAAGGAACTTCACATAAAACCAGAGACACTGAAACTTATAGAGGAGAAAGTGGGGAAAAGCCTTGAAGATATGGGCACAGGGAAAAGATTCCTGAATAGAACAGCAATGGCTTGTGCTGTAAGATCGAGAATTGACAAATGGGACCTCATGAAACTGCAAACCATTTCACAAACTATGGGAGCCATTCTCATTAAAACTAACACACTATCATTTGCAGGGTTTACCCATCTTTCCATCCATTTAATCATCATATCGACTATCCTAGAATGATGCTCCAGAAAGTGCCTTGTTCTTGGCACTAAAATCAAGACCAAGACCAGAGCAGAGTTCTTATCTTCAAGGCAGAGATACTCTGTTATCTTGAGTGTAGATATACTATAGAATTCTGCACACCATAATAGTATGTATGTACCCCACTCCATCTTTAAATTTTTCTCTTGATTACTACTATACTCTCTCGGAACCACCACATCATTCTATATGGATGTAAAAAGTATTTGTAGAATGGAACAAGTTACAACTTTCTTGGGAATTATTTGGTAGTTAGTTCAGATCTCAATAAATGATGCCTTTTCAACCCATAGGATCCAAGCCAATTGAGAAATAAGACAATGAAGACAAAAGATATAAAAGTTACCATGCATCATTGTGGTACACATAATTACTAGAATAAAATGCAGGCAAAGTCCTTTCCCAACACTGAATCTTGGAACAGACAGCCAAACACACTGAGCCACTATTTCTGCTTGATTTTGTTTCCTGGAGAAGCTGGGCAGAGAGCACACATTTCCTGCAGAGCATGTATATGAGAAAAACAAAAGAACAAAAGCAGGCGCTGGAGAGATGGTTCAGCAGTTAAGACTATAGCAGATGCACAGGGTTCAACTCCCAGCACACACAGCAGCAGCAGCTCATGACTCTCTACAACTCCAGTTCCAGGGATCTGACACCCTCACACAGATATACATGCAGTCAAAACATCAATGCACATAAAATAAAAATAAAATTATTGAAAAATAAAATAAGTAAGGGAAGGAGCATGCCCTGCATGCCTACTTTCTCTCTGAGAAGATTCTGTCACTCTTTGCCCTCCCTATTTCTCCAGGTGAGAAGAGTGAAGTCAGAGAGTCAGGGATGGCCCCTAGAGTCAGAAACACTACTTCTTGGCAGCACAGTGATGTAATGGATACATGCTCCTTATCCTAAGCTTGTCTTCTTTCTACTCATCTTAACTTGCTACTGGTTTCCCTTTCTACATTGTCTGTGTTTTATCAACTCAAATACGCTGAACTTCTCTCTCATCTGACTCCTCGTGCTTGCATCTTCCGTATAATAAGACCATTCTATTTCCTGGATCATCTCTGACTGCTTTGGCTCCAAGCCCACTTGATCTTCCAACTGTGAGGAACTCAGTATGGTAGATTAATATATTAATTATTTGGCAGCACTGCCAGGCACTTCTTTGAACATTTAAGATGTAGTGTTGATGGAGAGGGAGATGACCCTTTCCCTCCCTGAACTTTTGGGCAGCCAGGGTCTAGAGAGGTGTAACAAATAATTATACTCCAATCCTGATAATTATTTGGTCATAGAAAGCAATATATTTGACATATTCAAGATATGCACAGTCTTGGCTATATATATTAAAATGCGCATTTAAAATATTCCCATGATATTTAAAGTAGTGATGACATGGCCACTCATGTTTTTAATGTGATACCTTGGGTTTTTTTTTACCCCTTTTTAATGTTTCTTTAATAGGAACTTCTCTGATAAAAGAAGAAAACCTTTCCAAATCCCCACATGAAGCCAAGGAAAAAACCTCAAAGATATGCATGAGCAACTTGCAAAAACAAGGGAGAGCTCTGGGGGCTATAAAACATATGCATGACAACAGATATTACCTACCAGTGAGATACTGTTCATATCTCCACAAGCTGAAATTGCACAAATGATCACCCTGCTTATCAATTCATACAGCTCACACAGGCCTGGTGGCTCCAGGAATCACCTCTTTGGATTGGTGCAAATTCCCTCATCTTCAGCCAATTTGTCACCCAGAAACCCTACCATCATAACCCTTGGGTAAACCGCGGCACTTGTTAAGTGAAGTGTGGGTAGTCTCTGGACCTTGAGAGTATGGGATGTTAGAACGAAGACTGCCTTTTAAAACTACTCCCTCCTATCCTCTTACAATGTTGTCTCTCTCTCCTGTTGTATAGAGTAGAAATATTTATCCCTCAGTAGAAGTGTTACATGGGAGTTTCTCACTTGATGAATCAAGTTCCTTGGCTCAGAGTGTGCACCTGCTGCCTCCAGCAAGGTGAGACCTGAGGACTTTCTGGTAGGATGAAGCCAGTCTACAGCTGCCCCTTGGTGAAAACGGTTAGAAGCAGACAAGTTTATATTTGCTTTTGTTTTTAAGATCCTGTCGCTTCTCCCAGCACACTCTCAATGGAGGCGAGTTGGGGATGTCAACTTCAGGCTGCAGGCTCTGTAACCTGCCAAGAACAATAGCATATCATGTTCAATTAATAACTGTGTCCACATAGATATACACAGACATGTACACACATGTGCAGCATATACAATACACATGGGTAAATATATACTGAGGCACAGATATTTTTTGGACTCACTAGAGATGCTCTGAGAATCCCAAGAATGTTAACTATGTACAAGGTAGATCAAGTGCCAATCCTTATGAACCTACATCCTTTTAAAGGCCATAGAGACAATTCAAACTGAGCAGAGTGATGCTGAATATCCCATAAGCCCTGCATCGAAAGGACTTTAACCAGTACTTAAAACATCAGTCTCTGGTTATATCCCTAGTACTCTTGAACAAGATACTAGATCTGGGTATCTTTATCCCAGCATCTCCTCAGATATCTTCTAAGTTTGAGAAGCACAGCAGGACGTATAGGCTAGTCACAGAGGCTCAGGAGAGGTACACCTTGTCTGTCTGGCTTGTGCAAGTGAGAAACTATTTACCAGATTGGTAGTGAAAATAAGTCATTGTCCAGAGAAGTAAAGAGTATCCAGAAAGAATATCCAGTAGAGGAAAGCCAAAAGACTGCAAGAAGAATTTGTCAAAGCCTACAAGCTGTGGTCACTAAGGTCTTCCGCAAACAGAGGGCAGCGTTTCTAATGCTTTTTACTTAGTCGGAGAGGTTTTGCTGTGACTCTTTGCATTCCGATTAGCCACGTGTATTAGTTACACGTCCTTTCCCATGGCATTATAGCAACCTGAATTAGTGTTTGTAGGCAGCACAGGACCCAACTTCAGATCCAGAATCTTCCATTGATAATTCTTAGTGCTATTCAATACCACTTGCCTTATGCCACACTTTGGGTCCTCGGTGGCATCCTCCAAGGGGACAGATGATCCCACAATTCCTATACAAAACCAAGGTATGTCCTAAGAGTGGAATGTCAACACCTAAGTACTGCAGCTTATTTCTTCACTGGGAGTAACTGCTGCTTAATTTTATGTTTGTTCAGGATCCAGCTTACCAGGTCAATTAAAGTCAGGGGGAGATGTCAGCTTGATTTAGTAAAATTGGATTCTTTGTCTGCTTTGGGTTTATCTCCTTGGACTGGACTGTCATTTGAATTTTATGTTTTTGTCCTTATTTCTTCTGACCATTTTTTTCCTAGAGAGTTTGGTTTTTTTTCTGTGTTCTGCTCACCCTATCTGTTTGCAAAGAAGGTGTTTGTTTCTATAAAGTGCCTGTCCTGTCTGATCTCCATCATCTTTATGGTCTTGCATTCTGTCACTGTGGCTCATGTCTGGCTGCGGTTTGTTATGTTTTGACAGGAGTTTGTTATAAAGCCGAGGATCGCGTCTGGCTTTGCCTTTCAAACTTTCTTCTTTACGGTAGTCATAAACCTATGCTGCTAAAATGTTCCCTCTGGAGAGAGCGAAATTCCGATAACAAAAGCCTTGAAATAAAAGAAACGGGGCGAGGGTGGGGTGGATGAAGGAGAATCTTAAAGAACTGTTATTAAGGTACATCCTAGCCATCATTCAAATGTGGATTATGCAAAGGGTTTCCAAACTCTTGAGAAAATAACAAATGAGCTGGAGACTGTACCTTTAGTGTCCTCTTTTCTTGCCTTTAATCTTAGGGATCTTGGACAAGGGAACAGAGTTAGTCCTAGTGTTGCCTGAAAGACAGAAAGTAAGGTATATGCACCTTTTGAAGTTCTCAGAAGCCACAGTGGAAGGAAGTTCATCTATGAAAATGCTTTAAAATGTATTGTTCTTGATCAGCATGTAGAAGAAGAATGCAGATTGGACTTACATGATTCTTGTTGTGACATGAATTTCAAGGTGTGTTTCTTTCTTCGGCAAGCATATATTGAGTCTGTGCCATAAATAAGACCCAGCATCAATACTGGAACTATTTTCCTGCCCAGCACCACTGTGTCTTGAGAGTGTGGATTAGGCCATCTAATAGAATGTGGTTGACATACCAGGGACCAAACTCTTAAAGAAAATCAACTAACTCTCCCTAGCTGCTATCACCAATAACTCCTCAGCTAGGAGTAGGGTTGTGCACTCCCTCACTCTCTTCATGCTGAGATTTTGTCTGGCTTGAGCTTACCCAGGTCTCATATATGCTGCCACGATGGCCATGAGTTCAATGTCCCTGATGTGCCCAGAAAACTGCTTTGCCATAGTCATCTACAACTTCTGTCTCTTGCAATCTTTCCTAAGTTTTAAAATGCTCTCTTTTCTAAACTGCATAATGAGGTCACATCTGTTCCCACTCTGGCTCACACAGGGCATCACATTGTTTAGTGTGTCCATACTGGACCCACCTCACTATAACCTTGCTTGTGTAAAGGAACCCTAGGTAGTATCCTAGCACAGGCAGTCACAATGCAAGTATTGTTCACCTCACCTTTTCTAATCATATAGGCATTGGATAATATCACATCACAAGAAGGATGGGTAAAATGAGATATTTTAGGGAGATAAACCACATCTACACAGTTTTTATAGTGGAAATTGTTGTTGTTCTAATAATTATTACTACTAGCCATTTGTTGTACCTAATCTATAAATTAAGCTTAGTCTTGTGTGTGTGTGTGTGTGTGTGTGTGTGTGTGTGTGTGTGTGTGTGTGTGTGTGTAGATGGAAAAAGACATGTTTGGAAATCAGTACTACTATCCATGCTTTCAGACATCCAGGGGTAACCTTGGAAATCATCTACCACAGATAAGAAGGACTACTGTACCCTCTTAGCATCCCTGTGAAGCCGATGCTAGTCTCATCTCTATTTAGTGGAGAAAGGGCGTAGGCTGGAGTGACTACAGATTCACACAACCACTATAAGGTAAAGTTGGGACTGACATGCAGGCAGGGTGGATCTGAGCTAGTGTTGCTTGAGGTCAGGCCTAGTGAATCTCGGAGCAGACAAGTTCATGAGTCTTCCTTTCCCTTCACACCAGCGTGCATACAGCATCAGAAACATAAAGCATCAGGAGAGAGAGAGGAGCCAGAGAAGAGACCAGAGCTGTGCCTATGCCGGTTTAGTCCCCCTACTCTCAATCCTGATGTCTGCTGGGTATCTATCTGGTTTGCCATATCTCTTCATCAGAAAGTCCTCTGTCTTCCCCAAAACAGTAGAGTATAGTCCCAAAGACTCATCTCATGGATTGAGCCTCAGCACCATCATTGAATAGAAATGGGAGCTTTAAACAATGGATTAGACAATGGTGGGAATTCAAGGTACATGCATTATTTAAATCAGTGAGTGTGCGCAAGCACCAGCCTCTAGATGCCCAGTCTTTGCCTGCTAGATGCCCAGCGGTACTTTTTCTTGCCTGCATCCTTGAGCTTCACTAAAAGTCATACACAGAACATCCGCCCCAGCAGCTGGCGCCTGTGCTGTTTTGTGAGACTCATGGATACAGTCAGCCATTCTACCCTGCTGCCAGGAAGCCTAGGCAACATTTAATTCTGTCTGAATGGCTGTCCTTTTCCTCGTTGACACCATCTAAGGGTCAGAAGCACAGGCCCCTATGGACTGCTCTGGAATGTGGAGAGCAACGGTAGCAGATCGCTTTGGAATGTGAAACTCAACTTCTTTTACTGCCTCTCATTTCCAAGGACTTTAGCTTCCTTGTAAAATGTCCTCGGAATGCTGACTTGGACTGTTTAGCGAAACAGTGTGCTTTCCATATGGAGGTTAGATGTCTGGGAATTCTATACGTGCATGTGAGACAGAAGCCCCATCTGCCCCTTAGGTGGGAGGCAGCCTTTCTTTTTGCAAAACCCAACATTCAGCTCTAGTCTTTCAAAATGGCTAGTCTCTAAATCACATCATTTTTGTACTTGAACACTGAAATGTGAGGATTCCAAACAGGAGCCCTAAAATCTCTGTTTTGGGTGCTGGAGAGATGGCCCAGCAGTTAAAAGATCTCCCTGCTGTTCCAGAGGACCAGAGTTCAAGTCCCAGCACCATGTCTGACAGCTCACAACCAGCTCCAAAGGACCCGATGCCCTCTTTGGGTCTCCACAGGTACCTGTAGACATATGCACTTAAACATACACCGGCAAATATACATACACATATGTGAAAAAGGAAAGTAAAATATTTTTGAAAAAAATTAAAAATCAAATAAGGACTTGTTTTTTTCTCACTGTTGTAGTCCCTAACCCTGAACTGAACGTGGCCTGACCTCTGCACAGGAAACCCATATGTACACATAGCAGGCTTAAAATTGGCAGACTATCTAAACAGACAGGCCAAGTCCACGTTCATTTGTTTGCCAAACATCTCCTAAGTAGCTCTTTACATCACAAATGTGCTGTGATACTTAAATGTTGCAGGAATGTTTTCCAGGAACTACACTTGACAGACAATAAAATTAAGGATTACAGCTCAGTAAAATTAAGGATTACAGCTCAGAAGTCTGTGTTCATGGAGTAGGGGAGATAGAGCAGTAAATCAGTGCATATTTAACCCAACTGTGCTCTGTGCTGACCCTTTATTCATGGGCGCTGTTAGTACACCTAACTGCTTTCTTCTGTTGTTCATTGCTGCCCTACTGGACAGATGAAGAATCTGGAACTGAACAGGCAAAGGCCCTCTGTTTGTGCTCAGAACATATCTAAAGGGCGCAGCCAGTGTGTGAATGGAAGCCCGTCGATGCACAACACAACTCGTATACATTTATAATTGCTCTGAGTGCGCAAGGGAGACCTTAGCAAAAGAAAGGAAAAAGACGCTGCTCAGCCAGAGGGTACCACACTACAGTGGGACCTGAGGATGCCTAAGAGTGTGGATCAAATGGGAGAGAAAGATTTCTGAAGACATCATATGTGCAAACAATGCTGAGCAAGGAGATGAAGCCAAGGAGGAGCTCTGAGCTCCAGCTAGTTTAGCTTTGAACCAGACAAAGTCCTTCTGGACTTCAGACCCCTGCAAAAAGTGTTACGTACAAGAAGAGTGCATCTTAGTTCCTACTTAACACCTGTGAAGGGGTGTTTGCTATGACAGGCAGCCCTCCAGAGGACCAGGATTCGCCCTACTGCCGTCCCTCAGCAGAAACAACATCGCTTCTTCCCCACTCTTAGAATTGCTAAAGCCCATTAGGACCTGGCCTGGATTAAGTTGAAAATCACAAGCACACATCTGCTTTTCTGTCAGCCAGATAAAATATGCTGATATTCAAATGTGAAATGGAATAACTCTGGTTGTCTCCGCCGGGCTGAGTTGGGACAACTCTGTCAAACATACTGAAATGATTTCATGAGAATTCCTGAATTTTGGGAGCCTCGGGGCAAGAAAACGCAAGAATGAGTTTACTTCTCAAGGCTGCAGCTTTGCTTTCACTTCGGCAAAGTCAGCGGCTTGCAATGAAATGCTGGAGATCACGGGAAGCAGTCAGCGGAGATGGTTCATCTACAGCAGTTGCCTAGCAAGCCAATGCCGGTGACTAACAACCATCACCGCTGACACATGATCACTGACATGGTGGCAGACACATGCTGTGACCTAAATGGTGGAAGTTGTAAAATTTGACAGTAATAAATGGGAATAAGTTGGTGGCAACCCTTCAAAGCGTAACTCTTGGTTTCTAGTAAAATGGAAACATGCATTTCCATTCTCTTTGTTTAAAGCAAAACAGAAAATATTCTCCATGTCTTTCAATATGGAAGCTCCAAATAATAAGTAAAACAGCCATGCTCAGATGGTACTTTAAAATTCTGTGCGACGGCTTAGGTGGTAAAAAGGCTTTCTGTGCGTGCCAGGCAACCAGAGCTCCATCCCAAGAATACAAACAACAAGCCAGGTGTGATGATGTGCATCAGTAATTCTAGCACTCCAAAGGAGAGATGGGAGACACAGGCAGAAAAGTTACCCAGAGCTTATGAGTCAACTAGATATTAAAGCTAATCACCATATATAACCACACACACACACACACAGTGTATATATATATATATATATATATATATATATATATATATATATATATTGAGAGAGGGGGTCATATGTCTGTATGTATAATTAAAATATGTAGAAGACAAAGTGACATTACTATCAAACACGACCTGAGGTGAAGGCATTGATGAATACTGGTGCTGAAGATATTGTTGGCTATAGAGCATCCAGGAAACTTGAAACTTTTTAGTGTCTGTGTTAGTAGTAGATGTTCACACAAACATGCCTTGCTATTTTAGTTTCATAAAACCCTTACAAAGTATTTTTTTAATTGCAAAGTTCAAATTTATTTTCCTCAGATGTAACAACTCCCCTCGTGTCACTTCTGAGGCCCAGGAAACATATACCAAAGTTCCTCCATCCAAAGCATTCAGGAAGAAGACTGTGGTGTTCATGTGATGGGCCTCTGGCACCACAATGTCAAGGGTGAAGACAGGGCACAAGTTAGACATAGCCTGTTTTTACTGCTCACGTTGAAAGGCAGATTTCCTACCTGGAGACTTATTCTGTGAAATAGAGAGAACAAGGGAAGTGACCTTTGAACCCTGCGGCAAAGCAGTCCCCAACAGAAAGTAAGGTCTGCTTCCTTGTCCACTCCACGTCCAGAGAACAGTCAGGCCTAGTGAGCCCCTAGCAAGTGCCTGAAAGACACAGTGCTGCTTTCTTGGACATGGATTATTATGTGACTAACAGAGTAATGCCCTAGGATAGAAGCAGGGTACTTCTCTGTCATGTGTAAGGCCTTGGGTGTGAGTCCCAGGATCCTAAGAAAGGAAAAAGCTCAGAGGACCTTATCCTCAGACATAGAGCTATAAACAACTGGGAAATGCTGAGAGTTATCTAATACCAAGTGTCAGCCCTGAGATTATAGTCACACAAGTAACATTTTATGGGCTGAGTAGGTTATAGTTAGATATTTAGGAGTGTGTGTGTGTGTGTGTGTGTGTGTGTGTGTGTGTAAAACAAAAAATAAAGGAAAAGGGGCCAAGAATTTGAAGGAGAGCAATGAGGTGCATGGGGTAGCTTGGAGGGAGGAAAGGAAGAAAATGATGTAAAATTATATTATCATTTCAAAAATAAAAATTATTATTAAAAATTAAAAAACAGTATAGTTATATCAGAACCTAGAAAATCTACAGATACTAAACTGCTGCATGGCTTTACTTTTCTGGGCATCAGATTGCTGGCCTTAAAAATCAGAGTGTCAAATATAATCATGGATAACCTAATTGCATTTATTAAATAATTGTTAGTATTTTATATTTTATTTTTGCCACATATGTTAAGAGCCATTCATAATCACTAGTCAGAATGTAATCAGTGTCACCATGAGTGGAGATCATTCCTATTCGATCTGGGAAACACATTAAGCATATTTCAATATGTAGCCAGCTATATCTATGTTTTATTATTACAGAAATCTTAGAAAATAGTTCTGGCCATCACTAGAATTAGCTATATGTCTTTTCCTATCTTGGCCCTGTAATTTAGTTCTCAGTACAGTAGCACAACAGACTTCTATTTTGACTAATATATGCTAAAGGGAAAATAAATGTATGCAGCAGAATTCTCCCTGCTCAATCACTTTTCCTATGAATACAACAAGAACCCAGTGATTGGATGGGGAGAGGGGAGGCAGAGTGAAGAGTTTCAGAGATGGGGATGGAGGAGAAGGAAGAAGGAGGAGGAGGAAGATGGTGGACAAACAGGATAATTCAGATTCTCCGTGGCTTTAAATAGCCCCAGGTAGCTATTATATCATATAGGGATAGAATAATTGCAATAACTTTTTTAATCTAGGTGGGCAGCTTGTATCATTACCAATTGGTTCTGAAATTATTGTGTGGGCATCTTGTGAATTGAGAATTTATTAATATATAAATCTGACTGATTAATTACAAGCTTCTAGAGTTTTTTGATTTACTGGATTACTAGAATTTGGGACCACTGACCACAGGGGGTGATGGCTGAGAAGGTACAGGTGGCACTGAGGTAGGCGAACTGGAGCTGGGAGGAATGGCCATACAGAAGCTGGCCTAGAGGCGGCGGGACCACAGGCAGAGCGTAGCTGGGTATAGTGCGGGAACTTGCAGTTCTTTTTTTAAAAATATTTTCCGCAACAAATGTATATATTAATTTGTGTAACAATTGATTCAGCTTTGGATAAAGGTGCATATGAATAAATATTAAAATTTGTACTCAGTATAAATGTTGTTCAATACTTAAAAGTATACTAGTAAATTCTAAAAAGAAAATTGAGTAGTTTTGAAAAGATGTTTGATCAAATTAAATATGTATCAGGATTCAAGAGCAAAGCATAATGAAATCAAGGACTTCCACAATGTATAGAACTCCCCTAATCCCTGCGCTGATCCCTACGTGTGCTAATAGAGCAGGAAGAAGGTCCACTTCCTCAACACTTCAGCTTCCTCCTGAAGCCTCTCTTACCGCTACAGTAGCAAGACAAGAAAAACACTGAAAAATTAAAGAGAGAAATGGAGGGCATTTTTCATTATTTTTGGATATTTTACATATGTTGAATGAGGTTGTGATTTTAACCATATTTTTAATCAAAACATATAGTCAATTGAATACTTTTATATTAATATAGTTTTTTGACTAAAACCAAAAACTTAAAGCTTAGTCCAAAAACTATATGAATACATGAATTTGAATGTATGCTTTGATTAAAAATTACAATGCCATTCAGCACTTCTAAAATATTTTATAATATCTAGGAAACAACGATTTTCCTACTCCTAACACTGCAGATAGCTATGGAAATCTGAAGACAAAAAAAAAGATAGTTAAGTTTTATTCCTATAGGAATATATATTTTTATTCCTAGGAATAAAAATATTCCTATACTGGAATATTTTTAAAATGACAGTGCTTTCTTTCTAAATTTAATTGAGCCAATCCTTCATAATTCTTTGAATTTAACAAAAGAATCTGAAGGCTCATCATTTCTTAATGTATAGTATTAAAACTTTTGACATTAAAAAGTAAAGAATGCAGAAATAATTTTATCAGCTACGAAGTGTAGCTAAAGTTTGAATGCCTACGTGGCAGCACAGTCATCAAGCCCCACGCATCAGAGGAATGAAACCAGATGCAGCAGTGACACTCATCTCCTCGTCTTTAATTAACGAACTGATGGACTCACTGGCAGAACAGAATACCTAATGACATTTCTTAGCATAAAAAAGATCCATATGGAACTTGAAGACCATGTTAGCTATCCAATAATACATGCAGGAAGACCATGGAATGTTCGGTCTAGGATGTCATTGGCCAAAACCTCTTAGTACCATGTTATAGAAGAAAAAGCAAGTCCTTGTTTAATCTTTCTCTGATTCTGACACTTAACTTTACCTATCTGCTTCATCTCTTGGATAGTGTACCTATCACGATGGCTTATTATTATTATTATTATTATTATTATTATTATTGGGTTTTTGGGTGACATCATAATCCATCAGGCACATTTGATCCAAACTCATTTCTGTCCAAGACCCATTGTTACTGCTGAACTCTAGACTTGGATCCCATCACATTCATCACGTGATCTTTTTCAGCGAAGACTCAGCTCCAAGCCTTAGCCTTCACTATTTGCTACCACCATAAGCCTCTGTCTGAATATTTTTTAGAACAAATGTCTCACCTCTAGCAGGCATTTAGTAAGCATAGAGGAAATGAATGAATCTTTGAAAAAGCAAGATATATCCTTAGAGAGAAGATATTGAAATCAAATTGCTTTGGTAGAGAAAATAAATCAAAGCCATATTAGAATGGAAACTACGACAGCCATGGAGTTAGTGTGTCTTGCTTTCTCCCTCTCAAAAACGAGGGAATATGGCTTGAAACATACCACCTCTGTCAAAGTCTTATGTTTTAGCTCCATTGTTTTGACTATTTATAATGGTTATTTTCTGAGTGTGAAATTATCTGTTTTGTTTTGATCACTCCTGGAAACACTATCATTTATGTGTTAGCGTAATACATTCATAGATTTATGAATACAAATGAGTCCACAATCTAATGAATCTGCACTTAATACCTAACATTATCACTGTACGGCATGAGAATTTCTATGTGCATTTATGAAACACAGGAACTGTTGGAGAATGGTCCAAATAACCAAAGCTTAGATCCAATGTACTCATGGGTATGTTCAGAAAAACTGTAAGTATTATTAAATAATCAATGTTTTTAATATAATTAATGTTGCCCTTATGGAAACAGGGATGTGTAGCTATACAGTTTTCTCTTCATTGTTGTAAAATCTTTAGCTAACTAACACCGAAGTGTCATCCTGCTACACTGTTAGCTCCTGCTCTACCGCTTAACTCCCCATTTCTATCAAATGTCAATCTCTTTTAGCTTTTAGAATTCAGTTGTCTTTGTAAAAAAGAAATTAACAGCATCCAAGTTAGTAACAAAACGGCCCCCAAATCAAGTGTTCTCCCATCGAACAACAGTTCCTTTATGGATTTAAACAAGTTCAGAGCAAGTGACCTCTGGACTTTTAAAATTGTAGTTTGACCAGGGGACCTAGCAAAGTTGAATCACACATAGAAGACTTTGAATGAGCTGAGGATTGCAAGAGAGAGAGTAATTCTCAATATCCATTCTTCTAAGACTTTTTGCATACACTATTTAATAACAACCTCACAAGAATTTTATTTAGTATTTTAACTTTGTATTTTCATTACCACACTTTCCCATGTGGTTATTTCTGTGTATGATTTTTCTCTTGTGAATTACCTATAAACTTCAATAAGTGTTGAGGGAAGTTTTTTATAATAGATAGATAGATAGATAGATAGATAGATAGATAGATAGATAGATAGAAAATTGAAAGAAGGAATCGAGTGTTTTAGATAGCAGAACTCCTGCTTTGGGAAGAATGCATTAATAGCTTTTGTTTTCTCATTGAATTTCCACCCCCAGGAACTGTTTCATTTGAAGGACATGTGTGCCTCTGTGGACTCATGCTCTGAGAGTGTGTCTCTCACTATAAGTTGGTTCTCAGGAAGCCCTTCAGGAATCCCACCCCACCCCACCCCCATCCTGTCTCTGCCTCTCAGTGTACCCCATGTCTTTACTTGTGAGTTCTAAGAAGCATATCCAGATCCTTGTGTTTTCACCTCAACCACTTTACTAATGGGTCTATTGCACTAGCCCATACCATTTGAATTCTAAATGTGTCCATTAATAGTCCAAGTGTGCTCTAGGAATCCTACTATCTATGAGTAACATTGACCGGGTGCACCTACCAACTTCCTCAGGGAGAACTCCCAGCTTCTCAGTGTGGAAGATGGTACCAGTGATAACAAGAGGGGAAAACAATGGAAACTTTATAAGGAACCTGAGTCCAGGTCTCAACATCTAAAATATGAATAGATGTTCAGCTCTTCCCAGACTAAATGTATTTACCTCATAGTAGAAGATTATTTGAACATTTCTTGTAAACATTCCAGGGCATGAATAATTTAATATGTGATTTTCTTTTTTTCTCTCAAGAACACATACATAAATAATATGTAGTATATTTCAATTATATGTAACAGAAAATCTTCCTGTGTTCCTGATTCTCTGCCCATCAATGCTTCCTAACTTTTATCAAAATTTGTTAAAAAAACAGAATGCTTTTTATTATCTGCTGTAATCTTAGTCTCACTCAAAGAATATTTAGAACCTCTTCTTGGGAGCAATGGAGATTTATGCATATCAGTATTTAAATTATTTTTGTTCCAGGAATTAAAGCATAGATGTAAAGGGTAAGTTTAGCATATGCATGTGAAGCTAAGTCGATTCAGAACGGGTGTGGCTGATGAGTTAGATCACTGAATATCTAAATGTGTCCAGATCTTCAAAGTATTTCCTTAGACTGTGCTGTGTGGTTACATGGTTTAATATAATAAAAGGTAATCTCTGTGTTTCTCCACTGTATAAAACTGTGTATTGGGTGCAGGATTCAGAAGAAATAGTTGAACAATTCCAAATCACAAATCCGAGTTTAAATTTGGATTCTTGCACTGTGTTACGTACATTTAGATATTTGTTAACTCTCCTGATAGAAAGGTCTGATAGATCTGATGAAGGTCTGGGTTTGTGCTTTCAGCAGCTCTTCACCTGCTCCAAGCTCAGAGAATGTTCACAGAGCAAATAAATGGCTATGCAGTGGGCTGATTGTGAACATGTGGATTTGGCTCCAGTGAATTTCTCAATCACTGCATGCTTTACCAATTTATTTATTTATTGGAGAGAAAGCCACACGCTCTATAGCCCACCCTGGCCTCATGGCACCTCTCCTTCCCCATTTTCCTCAGTGTAGGAATTATAAGCATGAGCCACCACACCTAGCTCTACACACAACTTATCACTGTCTCCTTTACAAAATGTATGATCTTATCTAGCATCTTTTTTATGGTAAGCAAAATAATAGCTCTCCAAAGATATCTATATCCTAATTTATTGTACCTATGAATATTTCTTCACATGGCCAAATACTCTTCCTGAACCGACTAATAAGGACTTTGGAATGGGGAGATTATCATGGATTGTATGTGTGGATCCAGTGCAATGGCTTGAGAGCAAGCATAAAATATGGAAGCCAGAAAAAAAGAAAGAAAGAAAAGAAGCCTTCCTTACAAAGACCCCACCTGCTGCTGCTAGGTTTATGAATGAGGAAATAATCATAAACAAAGGATGTAGGCAGCCTGTAGATGCTGAGAAAGACAAAACAAGTAAACAGCTTCCCCAGAGCCTCCTGAAGGGAAGCCACAGCTGCTGATGCTGTTTCATTAGCTGAGCAAGACCTGAGTTTGACCATTGAAACTCTATGGTAATAATGTTTGAGAGGTTTTAAGCCACTGCATTCATTGGTGATTTGTTACAGCAGCAGTGGGAAACTAATACAGCCTCTGACATCCCTTTTAATCTCCTACAGCTTTGCACAGTGTGTGGGCAAATAGAGACTCGGTTCGCTCTCCTCATCGATCCTCTCCATCACTTCTCTTTACCACATATCCTTGTTTACTACCATCTCCACATGGGAATGGGACAAGTGAACCAAGTTTTCTCTATTTCCAAACAACTGAAGCTTAAAATGAACTATCCTGGGACAAAATGGAGAGGAGTGGGGAAATGAAGGAAGAGGGAAAAAGAACAAGAAAGAAGAGTAGGAGGGAGAAGAACAGGAGGGTACAAACTGACCTTCAGAGGGGTGACCTTGGCCTCCTCCCTGCCTAGATAAGGGCTCAAGTCAGTTCACTGACACCGGATGGCTTGCCTTCTCATTGTGTGCAGGCCTCTATATGCCCACTATTTATCGTTTTTTAGTGGGAGAGCTACCTGTTTATTCAGGAAAGGATTTTGAAATGCAGCTAGTTTCTTCTCAGTCATCATTTCTTCATGGACATAGCTTGCAGGGAGAATCTTATTTTTGTTTCCCATCTCTTAACTTAGTTCTGAGATGGTCCCACTCCTGAAAATGAGTGTTGAGAGGTGGCCAGAGGGCTCTCTTCTTCAGGCCACCCCTCTACATTCCTTGGCTGGGCTTCTCACAGTACAATAACCTTAGGATCGCTGGGCATAGTCCCCAAGCTATTAGTAGTACCCTCTAGTTTTTCCCAAAGTGATACTTGACACACTATGTTGTGTTCTATTAAATGAAGCAGAGTACAGGAACCAGAGTAGACCAGAGTAGTAGTATAGAGGACAGACAATGCATAAACCAGCGTGGCCAGCACTGCCAAGGTTCACCAGGGCCTCCTAAGTGGCAGCCTCCAGATGAGAAAGGGACTATTGGGTCATGTCAGAGCTGGGAATCATAAAACACAAGAGAAGTGTGCCTGAGAGCACATGCTGGTCTCTAGGTTCCTCCTATAGTATTACAAACTATTCAATACACAGGGCCATGTTCCATTCTAAATATGTTTTCTGTATGACTTGGGCTTTGTCTGGAATTGAGGAAGTCATTACAATTTTAGGGTTAAAGTTAAAGAAACGCAAACTTTTTCCATTTACTTTTTTCTTAGACTGTGAATAAAACTATGTTAATATATAGCCAAGTGCACTATAGAGCAATTAAACTGCCTATGATTTGTAGAGAATAAACTGCAATGTGATGAATCCAGTGGCAATTATTTGCCGTAACCTTTTTAATGTGACAATTCCTTGGAAGTTATGGTGAAATATTTCACCCATCAACTTCATTTTTGTGCTGTGTATTTATTCTTAATAGTACAGATTCCAAATTGTCAAAATACTTGAGCTGATTTATGGTAATTAACTTTAAGTTAGAACATTTGAAGTACATTCAATTAATTTTATCTGTCTGGCGAAATACAATAAGGTCTCCAGCACTGTAAAGTTTCCTTTGTAATAATAGCTATGCATTTGCTGTGGGATGTGCTGGACTCAAATTACCCTCATTTGAATTTGATATTCAGAGAAGGAGCATTCAGTATTTGGGATTAGGCAGTATTTAGGAAATGTATACATAAGGATTATTTGGGATAGCATCACCCAAATCCCAGACTGCTCATCACACACTTGTTGATTAATCTCACCTGCAGCAAATAGGAAGCAATAACAACAGCATAAATTATTCAAAGGTTCATTCTCTGAATGTGGATCCTTTAAAGATCATGTCGAGGAACAGTTGGGCAGGAGATTCTCTTTATACTTCTTACCCCAAGTCTGTGTACAAAAGAGCTATAGATCCATATGGGATGGATTAACAGTGATGCTTTCAAAATGAAATTAAATATTCTAAACTTTCCTGAAACGGTGTGTGATCTTTACTAGCTAAAGCTTTCATTGGTAGTTTATCCTAAATATTATTTCTCTATATGGGGATATTAACTCATGGATGTGAGAGATTTATTTAAAAAACAAACTAACTAACTAACACCCCTTGGATTTCTTGAGAGTGGTTTTAGGACTTTGCCTTAAAATTTGCACATAAACAAGCTTCCTGATTTTATGAATTGGGATTTCCACTCTAAGAGGATTCAAATCACTGCTGAAGTGAGTGCTGGTCCTGAGTTGGGGGGCATCACATATCAGAAAACTCAGCTCAAACTCGAAAGGAATGGACAAGAACAATTTACAGCAGGCCAAGGGTAGCTGGTTCTCTTAACTGGGCCCGTTAATCCTTGATATATGCTTATCTAGCTCCAAAGCAGATAGAAAAGTTAGAATCTACACATTTATGATACCTGAATATAATGAGGTTACTTCTCAGAGATTCACATTCCTCAGAGCAGTTTGAGACACAATGTTAGAAAAGGCAAATTTATTGACATGTGCATACATGAGATGAAGACTATTTACAAGCCCTATGACTTTGAAAACTTCATACTAAACTTTTTCTGGTCTATTTTGAGGGATCTTAATTAGCTATTTCCTGGTTTTTTTTTTTTTTTTTTTTTACTTTTTCTGAAGACCCAACGATAAAATGCCAACATATTTCACAATCTAAAAGGCATCATGATATTAAAATTTATACCCTTGCTACTTAAAAAGGCAAAGCACATAGTTGAGTAATTAAGATGAAAATAGCACAGTGAACATTTCATGCAGGTTGGCTGGCTTTTGTTTTTCATAAAATATGTTCACTCAAAAATGTATGTGAAGCTCCACGAGTAAGTCCACTCTCTCCATTATTTTCCAACTATTAAATCTTATTTTATTGGTTTCCATGGACATAAACCTCCGTGAGATGGTGGTCCCATTTTTCCCAAATAGTTAGGGTTGTGGTTTATTACTTTCAACCCAGATGGGTCATGGCTGTTTAGAAAGAGAAATGGCCTCTTGGCATGGTTTCTTGAGATGACTGCATCCAGCTGCCCACGGTTTGGGTTTGTGGTATTGGTTGGATATGTGTGTTCATGGCTTGCTTCTCTGTTTCTTTCGCAGCTATCGGCAGGACCCTCATTCCCCGTTATTTTAGCACCGTATTTGAAGGAGGGGTGACAGACCTGTACTACATCCTTAAACACTCAAAGGAGTCGTACCACAACTCATCCATCACAGTAGACTGCGACCAGTGTGCCATGGTCACACAGCACGGGAAGCCCATGTTTACCAAGGTATGGACTAGGCTTGGCTATAGCTACATCCTTAAGAAGAGTTCAGTTGCTTCTTCACTTCAGCAGCTAAAATAGAGCCTTTGTTTATTATGCAAATAAGTCTTTGATAGCTGAAAGAATACTCTCCTATTGTACAGACAGTATTTGTGCTTGGTTATTTTGAAAATGCTAAGAAAGTTCAAATGTGAATCAACAAGGGAGACAGTTGACTAATTATACCTTAATTATTATCTGGAAGGCATCTGAAATCAAAAGTCGTGAAGGGGTTAGGAAAGCTAAAGATTAAAGGTTGCTCCCTCATGGTCTTAGAGAGTCTAGGATTGCATTATGTCAACCAAGCAACTCAGCATTGGGCACAGCAGAGATGGAAGCTGGCCATAAAGCTAACAGGCAAAAAGATGGAGAGGTCCAGACCACCCAGTATTTGATCCCAATTCACAGCCTGTGAAAGATATGTAATGTAAACCAGACAAGACAGAGACTCAACACCATCTTCTACAAATTTACAACCTGTTACTTCAGTCGTGGACAGAAATCCAACATGTGGAATTGCCCCCTCACTGAGGACCACTCCCTAGTATGAGCACATGATCCCAGTATGTCCTCTTACAGGTAGAAAAAAATAGTAGTAACCAAATAGTCACAGAAAATAGCAAATGAAGTTTATTATTTATTTGGTTTTGCTATCCTGAGGATCAAACTCAGGGCCTTGTGTATGCTAAAATGCACGCTCTACCAGTGAGTTGACCCTTCAATCCTACAGAAATTTGTTTTAATGAATATTTATTCATTTAATATTGACTAAAATTCAGCATGAATCTTTTTTGTGATATTAGTGATAACAGCTATTTCTTTTAGAACAAAACACAGATGACAGCCCTTTCTAGTTAAAGGGTGTTGGATTATCAGGGTTAATTACCAAAAATCCTACTGTAAAGCTTGAGATGTGTTGCTTGTGTAATTTTGCTTCAAGAAATTTAATGCTTCATGTTAGTATCATTGACCGCATTAGTATGCGTCAGTCTTTCACAGTGCCCATGATGGTGTATGAAGCCAAAGTCGTGGCACATGAGTATGTAATACAATGCAGAGCCATCGACTCCATAGCATCCTGACTTTGACAGTAGGCATTTTAATGTGGCAAGAGCTAGGGGTTTTCTCTGCCTTATAGTTAACCAGAGTGGAAAGGACTCTGTCAGAGAACTGCATTGTAAGAATGCTGAAGTCCATCCTAGGAAGAGAGTTTTGCTTATGGAAGGAAATGTCCTATGGGATGAAGGCTTAATTTGCCCATGACATGCTTCATTCTGAAGATAGAGGACATTTTCATAATCGTGCAGATAAGATGCACACATATCTCCTTCCCTTCCATGGTTACAAAGTCTCAGTAGTGCAGGAAAAGCCTCTCTCTCAATCTCTCTCTCTCTCTCTCTCTCTCTCTCTCTCTCTCTCTCTCTCTCTCTCTCTCTCTCTCTCTCTCAGATGTTAATTCTTTTAGCTGATTCAAATAAAATATGCCACCTCCTTATGCTTTAAGAGAAACAACGCATGTTAATTAAATAAAACTTTTCCATCATTCAGAAACTATGCTCAATGTCTGCAGCCATTGAAAATTTTCAGAAGCATTTTGTGTCAGCCTTTTTATAGGTTTAGTCAGTATCTTTCTTCCTAGGGTCAGACCCAAACCCACAAGAGAGAAAGGTGAGTTGCTCTGAGGGGATATAAGGGAACGTTTGAGACTTGTGCTAGACAACACCCCACCTCACTTTTCTGAGGAATCCACAAGGCATGAGGTGCTTTTCTCATCTTAGTTAAGACACGGAGGTTTGCTTCTTGGCTTCATTTTATCTGGAGTGTTCCCTCTGCTCCCTAGTGTGCTGTTTGTTTGTTTGTTTGTTTGTTATGTGTGTATGTTTTGGTTTTCTTTCTTTCCAGGAAAACAAGGCAATCACTAGAAAGAGCTGAACATAGCTCCCTTGGCTCTGAGAGCATCAATTATTTGGACCACCTATGTCATTCTGCTCCAAGGCAGGATGGACTATTTGCCTACTCCTGTAATAAATATTTCAATACTCTGATGAAAAATATCTCTTTCTAGGACATGTAGTTTCATTATAGCGACTTAATCCAGATGCTAATTATGCACATTTATTTTGAGGAAATTTGATAGGATTCGAAGGATTCATTTCTCTTCTCTTTCTCTCTCTCCCTCTGTCTGTCCCTCCCTCCCTCCCCCCACCCTTGATGTTCACTATGCTACTCTAAGTTCCTTCTGCTCTTATGTTAATTAAAAATAACTTAGCCTTGTGTAATCAAACACTATGGCTATTTTAAACAAAAAGTAAGCTTCCTGGTGCCACAAAGAAAGAGAATTGTAAAACCTCAGCTGGCATTCTGGTCCTACTCCTGGAGGTTTTTTTAAAGCACATTATGTGTCTGCAGCTTGCATTGTTCTAATTTAGACGACCACTAAACTGTTTCTCCCCAAATAGCGTTTGACCCAATGGCTCTGAGTTGCTTTTATGAAAATTTTGTCAACTAGCGAATCGGAAATCAGCCACATTCCTAATCAACAGAGATATTAAATATCCCTCAGGGGTATAGTGAGCATTTTGCAATTTCCTGATACCAGGAACATTATAGATTAAGGATAAATATGTAATTAGAATTTTTAAATGCACATAATAAAGCCTTTCTTTTATGTTTTCCATTTCAAATCAAATAGAAAAACAAGGCTTAATAATCAGAAGAGCATGCCGGGAGAGTTTCAGAGTCAAAGCCCCTTGAGTTATTGTCAAGGATGTGAACACGTGAACATCGGGAGATCCTGAGAGAGCCACTGTAAATGTAAATTCTTGGCTTTTGCAAAGTAAAACAATAGTTACAACCACTGTTGGATACCTGCATCACTTCTGCAAACATGGGTTTATGGATTTTTTTTCTCTTCTCAATTATTTATCATGAAATTATTTACTATTGAGACAAATATAACCTGGAAGCACGTTAACTAAGTGTCCTCTAAGTGAACACTTCTCACTTGATTTTCTTCACAATTGTTTCCCATTCTGACTTTTCCCTGTGTATCACACTACAATCTAAAATTTCTTATGTCAAAGATCATATCCCCCTAATTAAGGATCATGTTCCCCAAATAAAAATTTACATATGCGATCTCTAGGAAAATTCAAAGAGCTCTTTAGAATTTAGATAGTATTCTAAATTCTCTATTAGACTCACGCTGCTGTTCATATATAAAGATACAAAACTAAATATTCCCACCTATTAAAAAATATACACATTGCTCTATGAGAGCTGTTGAATCATAGGACAGCGTGGTCAATATTACTTCATTAGCTAGAGAGAGAGAAGGGTTAAAAAGCTACCGGGTAGTTGGAGAAATGTTCTTTTTTACTTTTCTCATTCCTGGCCGAGTCTCAAGCTAGCACGTGATCAACTGAATGCCTGCCAGCCTCTTTCTTGTTGATCCTCCGGAGACCATCTGTGCTGGGGGCATTGATTAGAGTGTGTCTGCTGGGATTACATCTTTTCTGTTGCCATGCCAACTAATCAGCTGATTTTGGTTACCACAGAAACAAAATGTCAGAGCTCACAGTACGGTAACATGAATTCAGCACAACAGAAAATGTTTTCTTAATTGGGGACCCTTTTTGATTTTTGGATTCCAACAGAAAAGCAGGATATTTTTTTTCCTTTTAAAGACCAACTTTAGATAAAAGCTGCATTAACTGTATTGATTAATAAGAATCTACAGATATTTTTGAAGTGAGAAAACATTACTTTTACTTTATTAGCTATGCTTATTTTTTATATTTCCTAACAAAGGAGACATACACTCTTCCATATGGACCTCTGTTATGGTTCTTGGTGGTTTCATAGAAAACAAACCACAAAGCTTTGGATTTCCTTTAGCTTCCATTAGAGGAGGGGAGTCTCCCTGAGTCTTGGGTTAATGCTATATGTATAATCATTTGGGAGAGGGGGAAGAGCACCGACCAAAATTCTCTTGCATCTTTCATTTTGGGATATCATTTAACTTACTTAAAAAAAAAAGAATCTGTTATAGTTGACTGGGAAACAGTTCTAAGAATTCCCATTTTACACATAGTACATCCTGGATACAGCAAACCCATTTGACTCCAAAGGGAGCCCGTGACTTGTGGCAATTTTCCATTTTGTTGGCCTGACGCAGTTTGTCTGTAAGAGAAGTCCCAACCAGTTTGCTATGACAGAGTGAAGGGAGGAAGCACCTGACCTTGGCCCTGCAGATGCTCCCACTGAGCAGACTTCAGAAGGATTCCACACTTTCCCTCTCATCATAAACCTTGGATCTAGCTGAAGCAGACCAGAGCCTTTTTCCACCCTGGTCCTGTGGTACAGACAGAAAACAAATAGATTAGATGATAACAGCAGCAGCAGCAAGAACAACAATAATAGTAACAATAAATGACCCTGATATTAAACCACGCTAACATATTTGTTTAACTATCTAATAATCCCATCTCTTAAAAAAAATAAAAGAAAATATTATAGCCTATGAATATGTTTTTCCCATAGATAGCTTACTTGTGACCCTCCCTTCTGTGGAAGTTGTCACTGCAGGTGACTCATATGAAATTAACACCCTGAAGTGGGGGTAGGGAGTTGGTTTAATCTGCATGATACTTCTTTGAGAACCTTGGTAAATTAATTCCAGTGCTCGAAATGTGTTTGGGAGAATGGTTTGGGGACATTGGCGACATCTGCCTTTCTACTCACTAACACTCATAGCTAAGCTGCCAGAAACCATGCTCAGGAGACAACCCCTCTCCGAGTTTTAGGGCATGGAGCCCACATGTCCAAACTTACTCAGAAGTTCTGCTAATTGCTTCTGAGGTTGAGGTCTTCACCCAGATTATCAATAATTATCTCATTACATCCAACAGATCTTTGATAAAATGAAGATGGCAAGTGCATTTTTTTCCAGCAGAGCCTGATTAAGCCTTCTATACTGATTCTTCCCCACAACTTCTGAAATGTCCCATCAGAGTACATGGAAAGCTCCCAACCATTGCCTGTGACAGTTAGAACTTCCCAAATGGCATGGTTTGTATTCTCCCAAGAGGAGAATCATTAGCCACATCTCAGGATAACTTAATATAAACTGTTAACCACTATCTTCCTGGACTACAGCTTTACAGATTAACTTTTACACATTCTTTCAGAAGTTTGCATATCTGTGTTAACTAGGAAATCTTTCTCCCAGAAAGTCTGAGCAAAGACTCAGCATAGTAAAAAGGAGAAAATGTATGAAGTCTAAAGGCCCAAGCCCCTGTCATTCCCCAGAGATATTTCTTGTGATCTGCATCTCAGCACAAACATCATGGTGACCTTTATTGGATTCTCTCTTCTCCTAGGTTCTGTTTGTTTTATCTGCTCAGCTATATCTGCCTGCCCCATTCTTCTTGGGCCAGGCACACTAGACAGAATTCTCTTTGCAGAATACACTTGGTGGTGTGGGGCCATACTCAATTTCCCTCAAGTTCCAGAATAAGTAAAAAGTATGGTCAGAATTCAAATCTTGTATCCTCTGTTTTCAAAGCCTCCAAGCATTCTTGTCCTGCTTCCTCAAAGCAAACATAACTAACTAGTTGTAACTGTTGATGTCATTACCTGCTCACTGGCCTTTAGTTGAAAAAAGGACAGGGGTGTGTATTGCCTTGTATTAGTCTCTTCCCTCCCAAAGTCATTCATAGTGAAAAGAGTGGTAGAGTGTAGAGCTGGATCAATAGTCTATGAATAATACAAATATGAAAAGTTAAAAATACCTTTGTCAGTGATTGTTAGGGAGAGAGACTCTGACATATCATATATGTTCTTAGGAAGGTGAAGGACTAGCCAATGTTTTATGGAATATAAACAAAACATGCCACTGATGATGATGTGATTGGTGTAGTTCCTAGACAACCCACTCTTTTCCCCAGCATCAGTGACTGCATCGGGTTGCATTCACTTTCCCTCTTTGGAGTTCCTCTTAGGAAATGAAGATGTACTCTTAATGGGTAACGTTGTTGCAGCTCACACTTGAGTGTGAGTTATCTTGTGGAAAACCTTATCTCAAGTTAAGGCTGCCAAGGACAGAACAAATTTATGGCTGTTGCACCCATGGAAGGAAGATCATGAAAATAAAGAAGGCAATGAGACAACCAAACAGTACTAGTTGCTTTTGAACTAATGTCCTTGGAAGATGGTTTGACCCCCCTGTCTCCAGATTAAAAAAAAAAATCAGAACCATGTAAATTCATTGGTAGTAGAGTAACTGGTACTTGGAACTAGCAAGCTACTTGGCAATCTTTGCAACCCATTGACTCTAGAGCTGTTGCTTGACCCTGTCCCTATGTACCATGGAGATACTGCCCAAGGAACTCAAAGGACACTACAGTGCGTAGTTGATGCAAGATACAAACTATTGATTTTATGAGCTGCATATCAAATGAGTGTGTTGTTTGTCACTTCCAGGTATGCACAGAAGGCAGGCTGATCTTGGAATTCACATTTGATGACCTCATGAGAATAAAAACGTGGCACTTTACCATTAGACAGTACAGGGAGCTGGTCCCCAGAAGCATACTAGCCATGCACGTAAGTAATATAGTTTCTATTTTATTTCCTTTCTTCTTATACTCACTATATCTTACTCAGCAAGAAAACCCAATTCTGTGTGAAGAAAGCCCCACTATTACCACACCATAGGCAATCAGTTCTAATTATTGAGTCTTTCTCTCGACCATTTGAACGCACAAGCTCTTTTACAGCCTCCTTTGTTTCCAAGCTTGTAAGAGTTTTTTCATATATTAGTGGGGTCCCCTTGATGAATGTTTTCTAGTTTCTTCTGTTGCATCAACTCAATATCAGATACTTTTCTACCCAGGTGCATGCACCTGTTACCTGTCGTGAGAAGTGGGAACAGTTTTTAATTCTGATTAGAGCCTTGTGACTGGATGTGAGCATCCTGTTCTCAGGAGCTGTTGGTCCTTCTGAATGATGTTGTTTCACTAGCGTGGGGGTGGGGAGTGGGAAGATGCAACAGAGTTAGACTTCACAAGCCTGATTTGTTTATGGTCCTGAAAAGTCAAAAGAGAATAAAATAACTACTGATACCTTTACAGAATTTACTAAACTGGGCCTTTGGCTGGAAATTTAATCTGCAACTGTCACTCAAGGACTGACTTCTTATCATTCCTATTTCTAAAGAAAGGAAAGAGATAGCCCAAAATCTTTCAGTACAAACAAGGCAAAACCAAGATTGTGACCCATTGTGTCCCCCAGCCTTCTGAATGCAGCCTGTCCCTCCAGACCTTTGGTCTCCCCCTTCTCCTTCTAACCTATTAACCCTATTTCTGCTTCTTGTGGTGACACCAGGCCTTCTGCTGTAGCACACTAATTTCCAAGTCTTCTGATTCACCATGCTTACAGTCCTTTAGAACCTTCAAAGCCAGTTTCACACCTTCTGCTCTTCTGCAAGAAGTCTGGTGTATTTGTTATTTTTTTCTCAAAATACACTGAAAGGCATCAGAAGGGAGTGGGTAAGGTCTGAGGCTATACATTGAGAGCTCATTCGATTATATTCCTCTTCATGAGTGGCTTTGAACCATTCGTATGACATCTGTGGATTTTTAGTCCCTCATCTATACAACAGTGTGGTTATGTCTTGGAGAACCCGCTTTAGAATTATGGCTTAATAACCACAAAACCTGCTTAGGATGATACTTGGGTCAGAGTAGAACACCTGTAGGTGTGGACTTCTCATTCTCAGCATTGGTTGATGCCCAATTACAATTCAAGATGCTTGGTTTTTAGCACAGCACCACTTAATGAATCTATATAGGCCACAGAAGCTCAGTGTTCATAAAGACCTTACTTCAAAATTGACTTGAAACTGTGACTTTATGGTTGTTTTCATCCATATTTCTATCTATGGTTGCAAATAAGAATGATGCTATCACTAAATGAGAAGTGCAGATAAGAATACGATTCTACTAGTCATAGTGAGGGGGTCTCATGAGTGTAGACATGGAGGCAAGGCTATATACCTGTATCTCCCTATGTATGACACCAATTTGCTAAGAAGGGAAAAGAGTGAAGAGGATCAACCAATAACTCACTTTCAAATACAATGCAAAGAGAATATATCTTTTTGGTCTGGGGTCTGTTAAAATATAACATTTGGAGTACTCTGTAGTACTTTATGTCCTATGATACTTTGGGAAATGTAATACCTACCCTTTTCATCTCATTGGATAAAAAATATTAAGGACATTGATCTCTAATGTCCTTTTAATAGGGAAGAAAGTTAAAATCGTCTTTCTCCACATACAAAAGTACAGACTCTACATATATGCAATGGATTTTGGCATGTTATATTATTATATCATACATAGCTTCAGGTTTTCAAATGTATCCTACATTCAAGATAGTAAAAATACTACCCTTATCACAGCCGGAAATTTAATCTGCAACTGTCACTCAAAGACTAACAGGAAGCAGGCATGGTTTGCCAAGTTCAGAGACACCTCTTTCTCTTGTTCAAACTAGAGTTCTTCTGGCAGAGCTCAGTGACTTTCTACCTGAAGACACAGGACCAAGGTCCTTCCCAGAAAAGCCGACATCCTTTTACCCTGCATCCAGTGCACAGCTGAGGCAGCCTGGTTTTCTACTCTTGCAGAATCAATTTCAAAATCTCCTTGAGTACTAGATGCAAGCAACTTCCAAACATAAATTAAATTGTCTCCAGCAATCTATCCCTCCAAGAAAAATCAAGAGTGTCAAGAATGTGCATTTCAGCAGCAGCAACAGAATCTAGCACTTTCAGAAGACCATCTCATAGGACTGAAATATGTCATTCCCTCCTCCTCCCTTTTTAGGCACAAGATCCTCAGGTCCTGGATCAGCTGTCCAAAAATATCACCAGGATGGGTCTCACAAACTTCACCCTCAACTACCTCAGGGTAAGACTGATGAAATGATTTTGTTTGTTGAAATTGAAAAAGAACTTTAGTTGAATTTTGTGTTTTGTGTGTGTGTGTGGTTTGGTTTGCTTGGTTTTTTAATGTATTCTAAACCTGAGTTAAGTGAAGTATAAGCCAGCTGCATAACCTAGGCCATAACCCAGCTACTCGGGTAAGAGGACATATAAGTTTCACTGGGGGGGGGGGGGGCTAGAGAGTAAGTTCAAGGCTGTCCTTCGGAACATAATGAAATCCTATCTCAAATTAAAACAAAATCTTAGTAAGAGACCGGGGGATATATCTCAATAGCTGAGTGTTTTCCTAGCATGTGGGGGGCCCTAGATGCAATTCCCACTTAAACCAGGTATGTATAAAAAACATGTATATTCCTCCTTTATGTGTGTATGGGGGGGTAGGTGGGTATGGTGTGTGTTTGTATAGGTGTGTGTCTATGTGTGTGTTTGTCTTTATGAGTATAGGTGCAGTAGAAGTTCTGGTTTAGTTAATATAGCAGCAATCATGAACTTAGGTAGAGTTGACTTTGCTCATTCGTGTGTATGTCTGACTCTTGGAGTTAATTACTCAAAAGGGAGCCATGCCTTTATTCCATAAGTGCTTTGGTAATACTCAGTCTGTAGTTGTGTCCACTTTCTAGTGTGGCACTGTTTGAGTTCGCTGCCTTTGTGTTTTCACCCTAGACTCATCTCCTCCTAAGGACATGAGTGTGCCACCCAAGGCAAATAGCCAGGACTATAGTCTTCTGGAGAATTTCAACATGGTGTTGAAATGCAGGCCTTTCTAGACCTTATAAATTCTCTATATAACATGACATGGGCTTTTCTAACTTGATATAAATTGTTTTCCTATTTAAATACTAAGTGTTTTCGACAACATCTTCTCTATACAATACTAAGGGACTCCATATTTCGTCGAACAGAGTTACAACAATCATACCAATTTAATATTGAATTTCAACAGCCAAGTCACTGGTGACATATCTGGTTTCATTCACAAAACAAACAGTATACTACAGAATCCTGAAAAAGTGACAGCCACTTTGCCCCTGATACACTATCTCCTCTCTGTGCAGCAATTAGACTCACTAGTGTTCTCCTACCACAGAGTTGATACTATGACTTATCTCCCCGCCAGTGTACTCTGGGTCTCTGGGTTCTGTTTTATAGCCAGTGTGCTCTGTGTACAAGCCTTGTACCTACTGAAATGAAATAGGCTTTGAACAGGTTCACTCTTCTATGAAAGTGGAGGCAGTCTTCCAATTCATTCACACAATTCTAGACACTGAAAATACAAAGAAAAAAGTCAACACACTGTGACTGAGTGATAACTTCATCCCTAAGGGGTGAGACTCACAAGAAGAAGACACTGTAGAGTGGTAAATAACACGATGGAAGTTTCCAGAAGAAAACTAAGATACCCCAGGATGAGAAATAATTCGGAAGGTTTCATATGAAAGGTGATTTCATGAATGCAGTGGGCAAAGGTAAAAGAAAAGAAACTTGAAGGAAAAGACGGGAAGTTTCCACTAAGTAGGAAACAGAATTTACACCAGAAGATGTAACATATGTGCTATATGCCATCAGAGCATATAGCAGATTTCATGGTAATTGTGCCCAGTAAGGAGCCAGAGGGATGAGGGGGTAAATGTGGTGGGTCTTGACTGACCTGTCTGCTAGGCAGGGAATAATTGTGATGAGGAAGGTCTGGCAGAGTCCTGGTTTGGGGTTGAGAAAGAAGGTTCTCTCCGTAGCCTAGAGGCCTTAGAACCAAAACCAGAACTGGCAAGAACCAGAATTGATTAGGTTTCCCATCACCTCATCCATCACCATCACAATTGCAACAGTCCTGAAACACTGTCTGCTCTGAGGACATCTAAAACCTGCCAAGAAGAGTGAGACTTCTGCAAGTGTACTCAGCCTGGGCACCTGGAGCTGTGTTCCCAAACATCAGAAGTCTGCGTTCAGAACCAGCTCTACTTGGGCATGGCAGACTCTGTGAATGGATAGCTGAGCTTGGGGACCAACCAAGGATTTGTTAGGATCCCATGCACAGACCCCACATAGCCACCTTTCACCACTACATTATCTCTCCTCAGGGACCAGAAGAAATAAAAGCTATAGGTGTCCCTTTTCTCAGAAGGATGGCATTCCACACCATATTCTCAGCTGACCGTCATGGGGATCATGGACTTTTTGACTAATGTCTTCATGAGATTTTTAGACAGACCCTTGGTAATTAACTAAAGCCACAAGTTCCTTCCACCTCTCCTCCCCAACCTCTCCTGGTCATCTGTAAATGGTTAACCTCCACTGTGTAATCAAGTCCACCACATTCAGCAGTCCTGTACCTTTAGCCCATGAAGACTCTGAGGGTGGAAGAATTGCTAACCCTCTCTCCTGATTGTGAATGAATGCAGGAACCCTTTGGGAGAGGCACTTCAGGGTACTGCTGGCTATATGCCAGATCCTGTACTCTGGAAGTCTCACAGAAACGCTGTCCATGGTCACCACCCTCAGGAGAAAAGGAGCTATGGAGAGGCTAAGTGAAATAAGTCACCCAGCTTTGTGTATCAATTGGCAGAACTAGGAAACTGAACTGAGGAAGCCTGCCGGAGCATCCATGTTTCATGGCACAGCTCTGCCACTTGGCAGGTAGGAATGGACAAGGGTACTGATAACATGGAAGGCATCAGAATCTTCATAGAATTGGTCATGATTTCTTCTTTCCAGGTTTCCACAGTCTAGATTGCTGCCTGTCACATAATTCCTGGTCTTCTCTCCCCGTTGAAGTTTCCCAGGCCAGATCCTTCTCTTCCTTACAGATGTATTCTTCTATCGCTTCCTGTGAGGGTCTCTCCCTTGGCATTGGTGGGATTGTCAGCCCTGGGTCCCTTGTGGTTCTTGGCAGATCCCGTAGACAAAGCATTACTTTATCTCTTGCTCCTTGGTCTAAGTAATGTGAAGACTTCTGAGTTCCAAGGAAATGTCACTTGAATGAATACTTAGCAGATGGCTTGTTAAATGATAGATTTGATTTTGAATGACACTAAGAAAAAAAAAACCTGTATGATTAATTTTCAAAATCACTCCTAGAATTTCACCATGGAAACTAAGCAGCAGAGAAGTGGGTTGTATTGTATTGAAAAATAAAAGAATCTTCTCACTCTCTCTAATGTGAAAAATCCCTGCTTAAAGCCTCTGACTCTGAGTTTCCGGTGTCACATTTTTGTTCGATCGTATTTCTGTTTATTCTGTTATTGCATAAGTATAAATTTTTATACTAAATTTCATTCTGCACCTTTCACTATTTGTGAACGTATTCTTTCCACTCTGAAGAACAGTTGTGGGTTTTGTTTTTTTTTTAAGTGAGGATTTTTGTCTATTTCCTTTGGCCGGCCTTTCTTAGCTACTATGATACTCATTTTGTGTTTTAATTGTTATGCTTAACACAATGTTAAGATGATTATTATCCTGAATCTAAACCAGAAGATACTCCATTTGTGACTCTAGATCCATCCATATGCATAATTTTTGCCTACATGCAATCGGGTTACAAATGACTTCCTTTCATAAAGATGCATACTTCATATTATACGTGTCTGTGTATGTGTCTGTGTTGGTCTATATGAAAGTGAGTGCAGACGTCTCTGGAGGCCAGAGGCTTCAGATGCCTCTGAAGCTAGAGTTACAGGTGGTTGTATGTGATGGAAACAACTCAGATCCACTGCAAGAGAGTAGCAAGTGCTCTCAAGTGCTGAGCCATCTCTCCAACCGCGGCATGTGGTTTCTTATTGTTATTTGGTGAGCAATGACATCACATTAAGCATATATAATAGCTACAGTTTCTCCAGTGCAGTATGGTGACAGTGGTTATTTACTTATCTCTCTGATTGGAAGGTGAAGTCATCTTCAAGTTGTTGCTATCATTAATTCCTTCCCTCCAAACCCCTTCATTGATGACTCTTGACTGTGTTTCCTCATAGAGGATTCATTTATCACTTTCTTACTTGTCTGTTTGGTTTGGCACAAGCTGCTTTAGTTCCCTGAGCCTCATGGTCCTCTTCTGAAAATTAGGAATGAGATATCTCACAAGGCTGCCATGAGGACTGGTGAACTTCACAACCCAACATACAGAGGAGCCCAATAAGTGCCAGTCACATTTTGTAAAGTAGGTCAGAGTCCAACTTTCACTGCTGGGACTGATACATGCATGTGTGCATCCATGCATGCTGTGTGCGTGCGCGTGTGTGTGTGTGTGTGTGTGTGTGTGTGTGTGTGTGTGTGTGTGTGTACCCCTAGTCAAAGCAATGGGGAACGTAAATAATACACCTTCTGAATACAGCTGTTTCTGCAGATGTGCAATCATTGTTTGGGGAGATTTTAATGCTATCTACAGGGTTTATTCTACTGTTCCTTTAAATAATCTTACCTCTCCAAATGAGTGATAGCAAGTGGGAGTGGGCACTAACACCTGGGAGGTTCAGAGTCCTGTGCTTTTGGTTGTGAGTGGCTTGTTTTGTTTTGACGCTGCACCTTTAATTTCCCACACGAATGAAGAATTCTGCTGTTGCGATTGCCATGCCTTAAAGAACAGTGCTCCCTGCAAGTCATCTCCACTGACAGTGTGGACAGCGCAGGCCCATGGCTAGAAGTATTGGGCAATTAACTTTGGAAAATGACCCCAACAGAACGACATGAAGTAGCCTCCGGGAGCCTGAGTGTGGCTGGAGTCAGCACCAGAATCCCGCTGAGGTTTTTCTTGTTTCAGATTTCTGTGAGACTCCTGGCCAAATATTTCCCTTGATCACATAAGAGAGGGAGGAATGCCACAACAAGCCCGAGGATGGAGCAGGTGCCCCACAGAGGGACTAAGGTGGACCAAGAGACTGTGCTGGGGTCTGCTGCTCTTTTCTTGCTTCATGTGTTCAGACAGAGCCGTGACAAAGCCTTGGCATTCTGGGATGACAAAACCCACCCAACCAAATCTCCCATGCCTGATGCAGTGCCTGACATACTATAGATCCCCAGAGTACTAAAGCATGCTGTTTAGAATTTTATCCATAGGTCACAGCAGGCTTGCCACTATTTGTTATGGTGTCAGACTATATCCAGAAAATAAGAACTTTAAAACTACCATAATATCTTGACATTTTTGATACAAACAAATGCATGACCCTGGCACTCATCCTACTGATTGATATATATAGCCATTCAAGGGTTATCTTATTCACACAGTGAGTAGCTGCTGGTCAAAAGCTGGAAGATGATACCCCATGGAAGATTAGCAAGGACCACCATAATATGTACAGACTTAACCTGGTTCAGAGATCCACACTGTGTCCCTCAAGGACTGTCTATAATTTTGTTAATTACTGAGGAACCTATATACACCCCTAACACTGAAATTGAAATCATTACCATTTATTTATTTATTTATTTATTTATTTATTTATTTATTTATTTATTCACTTTATGTCACAATATCAGCACCCCTCCTCCCAGTCCCCTCCTCATACATCTTGTCCACTCCCTCTCATTCTTCTCTGAGAAGGGGGAGACCCCCCTGAGTATCACCCACCCTGGCATGTCAAGTTACTGCAGGACTAGATGCATCCTCTCCCATTGAGACCAGACAAGGCCACCAGTTAGGGGGACAGGATTCACAGGCAGGCAACAGAGTCAGAGACAGCACACACTCCAGTTGTTGGGGGACCCACATGTAGGCCAAGCTGCACATCTGCTATATATGTGCAGGGGGCCTAGGTCCTGCCTATGTTTGCTCTTTGGTTGGTGAGTTAATCTTTGGGAGACCCTAAGGGTCCAGTCTCGTTGATTCTGTTGGTCTTCCTGTGGAGTCCCTGTCCTCTTCAGTTCCCTCAGTATTTCCCCCAACTCTTCCACAAGACTCCCTGGGCTCCATTTAATCTTTGGCTATGGGTCTCTCCATCTGTTTCCATTGGCCTCTGGGTGGAGCCTCACAGAGGACAGTTATGTTAGAATCCTATCTGCAAACATACCAGTCTCAGATAATCACCCCAATAGACTTCCTGGGGTGCCAAATTCAGCCCTGGACAAAAGGTGTAAAAGTCTGAGGACTCAGTCTCTGAAACCTCAGTCTGACTGATCTCCCCATCTTCCTCTTCTGCCTCTTCCTCCTCCCCCTCCTCCTCTCCCTCTTCTTCCTCCTTTCCCCTCCTATTCTTCTTCCTCCTCCCCCTTCTGCTCCTTTTTCATCCCACCATCTCCTCCCTTTCTCTACTTCCTTCTTTACCTTTCTTTCCATCTTCCCCTCCCCATTCCTTCTCCTTCTACTCCTGCTGCTTTCCCTTCTTCCCCCTTCTCCAATTAGAGAGAAGGCAGAGGAGACCCTTCAGAGGCAGGAGGATGTTTCACACTGAGAATGATTAAAACCTGGAACACCCAAAGGGCATTTTTAATTGCATTTAGAAATAGAAAAGTAGTATATGCAGCTACATGGCAAGGAAGTGCATGCAATTCACCGCTTAAAGACATAGAGTAATCATAACTTACATAGATCATAGCAGCTAGCAAGCATTGATCTCCTACGTCAGGCTGGAGGGAACAGCCATTAGAGCACCTAATAGATAAGCATATATATAAAATATATAATAATGATAGATGACATAAATTATGGCATATATCCAAACAATGAAACAAAAACAGTATGCTAGCCAAGTAATCTTAAAATAATTTCAGAATCATAGATGATTGGCCTTAAAAGTACAAATCGGACCTGGATTAGAGAAAGCAATTTCCCAACCTCAGACACAGAAAAAGAGGAGAAAATTGTTGTTAAACAAGACACTGAAAGTCAAGGCACATGGCTAGGTGGGAAATTGCCAGTTAGTTTAAGGAAAGGTTGGAGATTGTGAAGTTAAGTGCATGATGGCATCCAGAGTTGACTCTCTCATAAAACACCCCTTTTCAATTTTATGGAATTATCTGAGGAGAGGAAAATGTGCGTAAGGAAAATAGAAAAGGGGAACAAACGGAGAGATTTTGAACTATGTGAATTTAAGTTGAGGGAAAAAAAACAGGGTATCTAGCTGAAACCGGAAAAGGAGGCTCAGCTCACGGGTTACCTGGGCTCAAGGTCTCTCTCTGTGTTTATGTCTGGTTCCATTTCCATTTTGCTGGAGAGCATCTTCCTGTCCACCTGAAACTCCAAATCTTTAAGCCATAATTTCAAAATGCCCAATTATAGGGAGCTGCAAGGTCATGTGGATTCGAACCTCTCGATTTTAGTTATCTCATTCTGCAGGACCACTAAACTCAAATTCTGCTGCTCTATCAACTATGATTGGAATGTGACATATCCCACAGAGGCTCATGTAGAGTTCCCAGCTGTAGTAGTGTTCTGGAAGGTTGTAGAAAACTTTGGGAGGTAAAGCATTGCTAGAGAATGTAAGCGACTAGAGCAAGCCTTGAGGTTTCATGTCTTGGGCCCACGTCCTGGGTATTCTCTGCTTCCTGACTGCAGATATGTGGCCAGATACCTCAAGCCTCTACAGCTAACCCTTCCACTGAATGATGTGCTGTGTCCCTTTATAAACTGTCAGGCAAAATAGATCCTTCCTCCCGTCAGTTGCTTCTGGTCCAGTATTGAGTGGCGGCAATAAAAAAAACCAACATACCTAGCTCCTCCTCAAAGCAGACCCTCTGTGCTCTACCTGCCCGCTTCACTGGTGGTGGAAACCTGGGCTTTTATGTCTCTGTGTTTTCTAATAGTCTCTTACTCCAAATCCAGTTGACAGGGTTCAATAGCAGATAAAGAATGAAATAAAGAAGGAAGCCAAGCAGGCCTGATTGATAGCAATGAGAAAGAGCCAGAATGATGTTTGGGCCTGCATCTTGCTGCTGCCTCTATAATCAGCATCCAGTTTAACACTGTTCTTAAATAAGGATGTGAATGTCACCTTTCCAGAATTCACCTCCAGTAACCCAAGACAGACATATTTTATCCTAAGGAAGGAGTCAGTGAAGTTTGATTTCCTTTTTCTCTTGACCTTACCCTTGGCTTCTTCCTGTGTCTTACCTACAAAATAAATCTGTGAGTACCTCTCAAATTGCTGAACAGTCTAGTCATGAGTGGAAACTGTAGAAAAATGTTTGATAAGCAGAACTTACAAACATGCACCATGGTAGAGACTAGGTCACACTTCTGAGCTTCATGCCTTCAGCCTCCTCACTGACTGTGGAAGGCTGGCAGGTAAAGTCGTTGCTTTGGAGACAAGGTTGAACTCCCCCCAGACCCTGGCAGTGGTCACTTCCTCCACGCTATGCTGTATCTATTTACTCTGACTTGTGAAGAAAACCAAAAATGCTTCCTATTCTATAAAGTGTCATGGAAGAGGTTGGATATCTTCTACCTCCCAAGGCTGTAGAACACAGAAGGTTACACACCCGCCATGCTTAGTGAGCTGGTGCTCCTCTAGAAACAAGCCTCGCTCCCTTATTGCCTTAACCCCTGTTGCCCAAACTGTTGCTGTCTTACGTCACAAATCAGTGAGCTTTGATCAAAAAGCCAGGTAACTCCATTGCAATTCCATCTGAGCTGCTCACTCTTCAAAGCATGTTGACCCATGTTGATTCATCCAGGTCAGCATCCCCATTAGGCCAGCTCACTCTCATGAGTCCTCACTCTCCACATTTACAAGCTGTGGAGATTCAGATAACACGGAACAGAGTGACAGCCAGCATTCTGTCACTATGTCTTTCTAATTTGCACAGATGAAAATAATATAGAACTGAATCAATATTGCTATTTTTACAAGTCAAAAACAATTAGCTATTGTCCATTTCATTTGGATTACGCTAATGTTTAAGGGACACGAATAACAGCCTACTAGGAAAATGCCAGGCTTCATGATTTCCCACTGCCCACCACTGTCACCTGACTCTTACTCAATGTCATAGTGGGAAATGTAACAACCATTTACCAAGTGACAACCCTGTGCCAAGTGTTGCCAATCATATAACTCTCTCCTTATTGTTTATTTAAAAAAAAAAAACTTAAACTCACTGATAAGTGGATATTAGCCCAGAAACTTAGAATACCCAAGATATAAGATACAATTTGCTAAACACATGAAACTCAAGAAGAATGAAGACCAAAGTGTGGACACTTTGCCCCTTCTTAGAATTGGGAACAAAACACCCATGGAAGGAGTTACAGAGACACAGTTTGGAGCTGAGACGAAAGGATGGACCATCTAGAGACTGCCATATCCGGGGATCCATCCCATAATCAGCCTCCAAACGCTGACACCATTGCATACACTAGCAAGATTTTGCTGAAAGGACCCAGATATAGCTGTCTCTTGTGAAACTATGCCGAGGCCTAGCAAACACAGAAGTGGATGCCCACAGTCAGCTATTGGTTGGATCACAGGGTCCCCAATGGAGGAGCTAGAGAAAGTAACCAAGGAGCTAAAGGGATCTGCAACCCTATAGGTGGAACAACAATATGAACTACCCAGTACCCCCAGAGCTCGTGTATTTAGCTGCATATGTATCAGAAGATGGCCTAGTTGGCCGTCAGTGGAAAGAGAGACCCATTGGTCGTGCAAACTTTATATGCCTCAGTACAGGGGAACGCTAGGACCAAGAAGTGGGAGTGGGTGGGTGGGGGACTGGGTGGGGGAGCAGGTGGGGGACTTTTGGGATAGCATTGGAAATGTAAATGAAATAAATACCTAATAAAAAACAAAATGAAAAAAAAAGAAAAGAAAAAAAAAACCTTAAATGATGTATATTTTGAACAGATCATTTCTTCAGGTAGCACAAAATTTAAAACATACAAAAGCTCTCTACCTTGACATAGTCCTTCTGCAGAGACAGCCACAACTGTCTTGTGTTTGTTTTTGTGTTTATTTGGTTTTCTCTCAGGCATAATCTGTGTGTCTTCCAGCATGTATTGCCTTATATATGCACACTCACATTCAGACAAACACAAGCCCACACACAGTGGAACAGACTGCCTGTAGTGCTGTGTTATTGTTATGTCCCAGGGAAAAACATTACTTTAGCACTGTATAATAATGTATGTTATCTATCCATAGTAGATTAAAGGACACTCTGGCAGTTTCTAATCCCTTTCTATTGTTAACAGTGATATACAAATAGCATTTAATACTGGATTTTTGCACAGAGACAAATTTTCAAAACTAAATCTGTAGGAGAAACTCCGGGGAATCAGATTTGCCAGAAAGACATGCCTAGAAAGACATACTATTTTTATAGATGGCGTCAAGCTTTTCAACCTGGTGGGTGTAGCAAGCTTCTACTCTACCAGAGGCTTATGAAAGTGCCTATTTGGATCCAGTGAGTGGCTCAACATGTACTGTCTCTTGCTACACAAGCACTCTGACCCAAATTGGAACCTTACAACCCACAAGAAAAGTAGGAGAGAACCAACCCCACAAAATTGTCGTGTGTGCCTGCACATCTCATATGCTCACATAGAGTACATTTTCAAATTTTGATCACATATTTTCCACACTATTTAACAGTTCCTGATTTTTTTAAACAAACTCTAATATTATAGGTAATCTCATTTTCATTTAATATCCATTTCTCTTATTACAAAAGAAATGAGTCACCTTCTAATATGTTTAATTCATGCTGTAGGAGGATGGCCTAGCACTAAGGGTACTTTCAGCTCTTCCAAGGGACACCGGTTCGCTCCTACCACCCACACCAGGTTATTCACAAACATCTGGAACCCCAGCTCCAGAGGATCCAACACCCTCTTTTCTTTTGCCCCCCACTTACACTGCCACACATGTACCACACACTCACAGACACATGTGTATAAATGAAAATATCTTAAAACTGAACCATTTGTATTTCCTTTCATGAGAGTTCATATGTCCTTCGCCCATTTTTCTATTGGGCTCCTGTTCTCTCTTCTATATGTATATGCAAAGTCCGTGCTCTACTACTAAGTTATATCCACTGGTTCCCGTATACATGTATATGTGCATAGGTGTTTTTATTTTACATAAGTGGTTTGGTTGTAATATAACTGATGCTACAAATTTAAAGTTTTAAATTTTTATTTACTTTATCCATTGAAGAAAAAATACATACTCACTCTATCACTATATACAATTAACATTTGTTTTCTACATATTGATATATATAATAAAACAAATTATTCATCTCTGTCTTCTAAGGCCTCTTTCTAAACTCAACTATTTTCTGCTTTTGTTTATGTTTTTTTTTATTTTTATTACATATTTTCCTCAATTACATTTCCAATGCTATCCCAAAAGTCCCCCATAGCGCCCCCCAATTCCCTACCCACCCATTCCCATTCTTTTGGCCCTGGCATTCCCCTATATTGGGGCATATAAAGTTTGCAAGTCCAATGGGCCTCTCTTTCCATTGATGGCCGACTAGGCCATCTTTCGATACATATGCAGCTAGAGACAAGAGCTCCGGGGTTCTGGTTAGTACATCATGTTGTTCCAACAATAGGGTTGCAGATCCCTTTAGCTCCTTGGGTACTTTCTCTAGCTTCTCCATTGGGAGCCCTGTGATACATCCAATAGCTGACTGTGAACATCCACTCCTGTGTTTGCTAGGCCCCGGGATCGTCTCAAAAGAGACAGTTATATTTGGGTCCTTTCAGCAAAATCTTGCTAGTGTATGCAATGGTGTCAGCGTTTAGAAGCTGATTATGGGATGGATCCCTGGATACGGAAGTCTCTAAATAGTCCATCCTTTCATCACAGCTACGAACTTTGTCTCTGTAACTCCTTCCCTGGGTGTTTTGTTCCCAATTCTAAGAAGGTGCACAGTGTCCACACTTTGGTCTTCATTCTTCTTGAGTTTCATGCGTTTATCAAATTGTATCTTATATCTTGGGTATCCTACGTTTTGGGCTAATATCCACTTATCAATGAATACATATTGTGTGAGTTCTTTTGTGATTGTGTTACTTCACTCAAGATGATGCCCTCCAGGTCCATCCATTTGGCTAGGAATTTCATAAATTCATTCTTTTTAATAGCTGAGTAGTACTCCATTGTGTAAATGTACCATGATTTCTGTATCCATTCCTCTGTTGAGGGACATCTGGGTTCTTTCCAGCTTCTGGCTATTATAAATAGGGCTGCTATGAACATAGTGGAACATGTGTCCTTTTTACCGGTTGGGACATCTTCTGGATATATGCCCAGGAGAGGTATTGCTGGATCCTCCGGAAGTACTATGTCCAATTTTCTGAGGAACCGCCAGACTGATTTCCAGAGTGGTTGTACAAGCTTGCAATCCCACCAACAATGGAGGAGTGTTCCTCTTTCTCCACATCCTCGCCAGCATCTGCTGTCACCTGAATTTTTGATCTTAGCCATTCTGACTGGTGTGAGGTGGAATCTCAGGGTTGTTTTGATTTGCATTTCCCTGATGATTAAGGATGTTGAACATTTTTTCAGGTGTTTCTCTGCCATTCGGTATTCCTCAGGTGAGAATTCTTTGTTCAGTTCTGAGCCCCATTTTTAAATGGGGTTATTTGACTTTCTGGAGTCCACCTTCATGAGTTCTTTATATATATTGGATATTAGTCCCCTATCTGATTTAGAATAGGTGAAGATCCTTTCCCAATCTGTTGGTGGTTTTTTTGTCTTATTGATGGTGTCTTTAGCCTTGCAGAAGCTTTGTAGTTTCATGAGGTCCCACTTGTCAATCCTCGATCTTACAGCACAAGCCATTACTGTTCTATTCAGGAATTTTTCCCCTGTGCCCATATCTTCAAGGCTTTTCCCCACTTTCTCCTCTATAAGTTTCAGTGTCTCTGGTTTTATGTGATGTTCCTTGATCCACTTAGACTTGACCTTAGTACAAGGAGATAGGAATGGATCGATTCGCATTCTTCTACATGTTAACAACAAGTTGTGCCAGCACCATTTGTTGAAAATGCTGTCTTTCTTCCACTGGATGTTTTTAGCTCCCTTGTCGAAGATCAAGTGACCATAGGTGTGTGGGTTCATTTCTGGGTCTTCAATTCTATTCCATTGGTCTATTTGTCTGTCACTATACCAGTACCATGCAGTTTTTATCACAATTGCTCTGTAGTAGAGCTTTAGGTCCGGCATGGTGATTCCACCAGAGGTTCTTTTATCCTTGAGAAGAGTTTTTGCTATCCTAGGTTTTTTGTTATTCCAGATGAATTTGCAGATTGCACTTTCTAATTCGTTGAAGAATTGATTTGGAATTTTTATGGGGATTGCATTGAATCTGTAGATTGCTTTTGGCAAGATAGCCATTTTTACAATGTTGATCCTGCCAATCCATGAGCATGGGAGATCTTTCCATCTTCTGAGATCTTCTATAATTTCTTTCTTCAGAGACTTGAAGTTTTTATTATACAGATCTTTCACTTCCTTAGTTAGAGTCACGCCAAGATATTTTATATTATTTGTGACTATTGAGAAGGGTGTTGTTTCCCTAATTTCTTTCTCAGCCTGTTTATTCTTTGTGTAGAGAAAGGCCATTGATTTGTTTGAGTTAATTTTATATCAGCTACTTCACCGAAGCTGTTTATCAGGCTTAGGAGTTCTCTGGTGGAATTTTTAGGGTCACTTATATATACTATCATATCATCTGCAAAAAGTGATATTTTGACTTCATCTTTTCCAATTTGTATCCCTTTGATCTCCTTTTGTTGTCGAATTGCTCTGGCTAGGACTTCAAGTACAATGTTGAATAGGTATGGAGAAAGTGGACAGCCTTGTCTAGTCCCTGATTTTAGAGGGATTGCTTCAAGCTTCTGACCATTTACTTTGATGTTGGCTACTGGTTTGCTGTAGATTGCTTTTATCATGTTTAGGTATGGGCCTTGAATTCCTGATCTTTCCAAGACTTTTATCATGAATGGGTGTTGGATCTTGTCAAATGCTTTTTCTGCATCTAACGAGATGACCATGTGGTTTTTCTCTTTGAGTTTGTTTATATACTGGATTACGTTGATGGTTTTCCGTATATTGAACCATCCCTGCATCCCTGGGATAAAACCTACTTGGTCAGGATGGATGATTGTTTTGATGTGTTCTTGGATTCGGTTAGCAAGAACTTTATTGAGGATTTTTGCATCAATATTCATAAGGGATATTGGTCTGAAGTTTTCTATCTTTGTTGGGTCTTTTTGTGGTTTAGGTATCAGAGTAATTGTGGCTTCATAGAATGAGTTGGGTAGAGTACCTTCTGTTTCTATTTTGTGGAATAGTTTGTGAAGAACTGGGATTAGATCTTCTTTGAAGGTCTGATAGAACTCTGCACTAAACCCATCTGGTCCTGGGCTTTTTTTAGTTGGGAGACTATTAATGACTGCTTCTATTTCTTTGGGGGATATAGGGCTGTTTAGGTCATTAACCTGATCTTGATTCAACTTTGGTACCTGGTATCTGTCTAGGAACTTCTCCCTTTCATCCAGGTTCTCCAGTTTTGTTGAGTATAGCCTTTGGTAGAAGGATCTGATGGTGTTTTGGATGTCTTCAGGATCTGTTGTTATGTCTCCTTTTTCATTTCTGATTTTGTTAATTAGGATGCTTTCCCTGTGCCCTCTAGTGAGTCTGGCTAAGGGTTTATCTATCTTGTTGATTTTCTCAAAGAACCAGCTCCTTGATTGGTTGATTCTTTGAATAGTTTTTCTTGTTTCCACTTGGTTGATTTCACCCCTGAGTTTGATTATTTCCTGCTGTCTACTCCTCTTGGGTGAATTTGCTTCCTTTTGTTCTAGTGCTTTTAGGTGTGTTGTCAAGCTGCTAATGTGTGCTCTCTCTAGTTTCCTTTTGGAGGCACTCAGAGCTATGAGTTTTCCTCTTAGAAATGCTTTCATTGCGTCCCATAAGTTTGGGTATGTTGTGGCTTCATTTTCATTGAACTCTAAAAAGTCCTTAATTTCTTTCTTTATTCCTTCCTTGACCAAGGTATCATTGAGAAGAGTGTTGTTCAGTTTCCACGTGAAGGTTGGCTTTCTATTATTTATTTTGTTATTGAAGATCAGCCTTAGTCCATGGTGATCTGATAGGATGCATGGGACAATTTCAATATTTTTGTATCTGTTGAGGCCTGCTTTGTGACCAATTATGTGGTCAATTTTGGAGAAGGTACCATGAGGTGCTGAGAAGAAGGTATATCCTTTTGTTTTAGGATAGAATGTTCTGTAGATATCTGCCAGATCCATTTGATTCATAATTTCTCTTAGTTTCACTGTGTCCCTGTTTAGTTTCTGTTTCCATGATCTGTCCATTGGTGAAAGTGGTGTGTTGAAGTCTCCCACTATTATTGTATGATGTGCAATGTGTGCTTTGAGATTTACTAAAGTTTCTTTAATGAATGTGGCTGCCTTTGTATTTGGAGCATAGATATTCAGGATTGATAGTTCCTCTTGGAGGATTTTACCTTTGATGAGTATGAAGTGTCCCTCCCTGTCTTTTTTAATGACTTTGGGTTGGAAGTCAATCTTATCAGATATTAGAATGGCTACTCCAGCTTGTTTCTTCATGCCATTTGCTTGGAAAATTGTTTTCCAGCCTTTCATTCTGAGGTAGTGTCTATCCTTTTCTCTGAGATGAGTTTCCTGTAAGCAGCAAAATGTTGGGTCTTGTTTGTGTAGCCAGTTTGTTAGTCTATGTCTTTTTATCGGGGAGTTGAGTCCATTGATATTAAGAGATATTAAGGAAAAGTAATTGTTGTTTCCTGTTATTTTTGTTGTTAAAGTTGGCATTTTGTTCTTGTGGCTGTCTTCTTTTAGGTTTGTTGAGGGATTACCTTCTTGTTGTTTCTAGGGCGTGGTTCCTGTCCTTGTATTGGTTTTTTTCTGTTATTATCCTTTGAAGGGCTGGATTCGTGGAGAGATAATGTGTGAATTTGGTTTTGTCGTGGAATACTTTGGTTTCTCCATCTATGTTAATTGAGAGTTTGGCTGGGTATAGTAGCCTGGGCTGGAATTTGTGTTCTTTTAGTGTCTGTATAACATCCGTCCAGGATCTTCTGGTTTTCATAGTCTCTGGTGAAAAATCTGGTGTAATTCTGATAGGCTTGCCTTTATATGTTACTTGGCCTTTTTCTCTTACTGCTTTTAGTATTCTATCTTTTTTTTTTAAATAAAATAATTTTAATCTGCTTAAGTATAGGAAGAAGAGAAAAAATAAAGCAACTGTTTGACAATAGTGATAATGAATCCCTACTGCTTATTGAAAGCCACCAGTTTTTTTTTCAAGTATTTTTTTTGATTTTTAATATTTTTATTACATATTTTCCTCAATTACATTTCCAATGCTATCCCAAAAGTCCCCCATAGCGCCCCCCAATTCCCTACCCACCCATTCCCATTCTTTTGGCCCTGGCATTCCCCTATATTGGGGCATATAAATTTTGCAAGTCCAATGGGCCTCTCTTTCCATTGATGGCCGACTAGGCCATCTTTCGATACATATGCAGCTAGAGACAAGAGCTCCGGGGTTCTGGTTAGTACATCATGTTGTTCCAACAATAGGGTTGCAGATCCCTTTAGCTCCTTGGGTACTTTCTCTAGCTTCTCCATTGGGAGCCCTGTGATACATCCAATAGCTGACTGTGAACATCCACTCCTGTGTTTGCTAGGCCCCGGCATCGTCTCACAAGAGACAGCTATATTTGGGTCCTTTCAGCAAAATCTTGCTAGTGTATGCAATGGTGTAAGCGTTTAGAGGCTGATTATGGGACGGATCCCTGGATACAGCAGTCTCTAAATGGTCCATCCTTTTTAGAGCATTTGTTGTTCTGATTATTATGTGTCGGGAGGTATTTCTTTTCTGGTCCAGTCTATTTGGAGTTCTGTAGGCTTCTTGTATGTTCATGGGCATCTCTTTCTTTAGATTTGGGAAGTTTTCTTCTATAATTTTGTTGAAGATGTTTGCTGGTCCTTTGAGTTGAAAATCTTCATTCTCATCCACTCCTATTATCCGTAGGTTTGGTCTTCTCATTGTGTCCTGTATTTCTTGGATGTTTTGAGTTAGGATCTTTTTGCATTTTACATTTTCCTTGATTGTTGTGCCGATGTTCTCTATGGAATCTTCTGCACCTGAGATTCTCTCTTCCATCTCTTGTATTCTGTTGCTGATGCTCGTATCTATGGTTCCAGATTTCTTTCCTAGGGTTTCTATCTCCAGTGTTGCCTCGTTTTGGGTTTTCTTTATTGTGTCTACTTCCCTTTTTAGGTCTAGTATGGTTTTGTTCATTTCCATCATCTGTTTGGATGTGTTTTCCTGTTTTTCTGTAAGGACTTCTACCTGTTTGATTATGTTATCCTGTTTTTCTTTAAGGATTTGTAACTCTTTAGCAGTGTTCTCCTGCAATTCTTTAAGGGATTTTTGTGCTTCCTCTTTATTGTCTTCTGCTTGTTTAGCAGTATTCTCCTGCATTTCTTTAAGTGTGTTATTAAAGTCCTTCTTGAAGTCCTCTATCATCATCAGGAGATATGCTTTTAAATCCGTGTCTAGCTTTTCGGGTGTGTTGGGGTGCCCTGGACTGGGCGAAGTGGGGGTGCTGGGTTCTGATGATGGTGAGTGGTCTTGGTTTCTGTTAGTAAGATTATTACGTTTACCTTTCGCCATCTGGTAATCTATGGGGTTAGTTGTTAGCGTTGTCACTGTTTAAAGATTGGAGCAGAAGCTGTGTTCCACTCACCAGCAGTCCCAAAATCCTGCGGCGGGGGTCGTGGGTAGCTGGCGGGTGTCAGGCAACCCTGCTCTCCTGCTACCCCGGCGCTGATCCGGCCGGATGAGGCCTGTGGCCCTACTCAGGCCGGTTTCTGCTTCCGTAACTAATGCAGTCTCAGGTCCCGCGCAATTGGATTGGAGCAGAAGTTGTGCTCCACTCACCAGAAGTCTTAAGATCCTGTGGCGGGTGTTGTGGGTAGCTGGCGAGTGTCAGCCGACCCTGCGCCCCAGCTGCCCCGGTGCTTTTCTGACCGGAAGAGGGTTGTGGCCCTATGTAGGCCAGATTTCTCTCTCCCCAACCAGAGCAGTCTCAGGTCCCGCGTGATTGGACTGGAGCAGAAGCTGTGTTCCACTCACCAGCAGTCCCAAAATCCTGCGGCGGGGGTCGTGGGTAGCTGGCGGGTGTCAGGCAACCCTGCGCTCCCGCTACCCTGGCGCTGATCCGGCCGGATGAGGCCTGTGGCCCTACTCAGGCCGGTTTCTTTTTTTTTTTTTTTTTGTCTTGTCTCATTTATTTATTTATTTATTTATTTATTTATTTATTTTTAATTAATGATTCTTTTTTGGATTTTTTTTTGATTTTTAATATTTTTATTACATATTTTCCTCAATTACATTTCCAATGCTATCCCAAAAGTCCCCCATAGCGCCCCCCACTTCCCTACCCACCCATTCCCATTCTTTTGGCCCTGGCATTCCCCTATATTGGGGCATATAAATTTTGCAAGTCCAATGGGCCTCTCTTTCCATTGATGGCCGACTAGGCCATCTTTCGATACATATGCAGCTAGAGACAAGAGCTCCGGGTTTCTGATTAGTACATCATGTTGTTCCAACAATAGGGTTGCAGATCCCTTTAGCTCCTTGGGTACTTTCTCTAGCTTCTCCATTGGGAGCCCTGTGATACATCCAATAGCTGACTGTGAACATCCACTCCTGTGTTTGCTAGGCCCCGGCATCGTCTCACAAGAGACAGCTATATTTGGGTCCTTTCAGCAAAATCTTGCTAGTGTATGCAATGGTGTCAGCGTTTAGAAGCTGATTATGGGATGTATCCCTGGATACGGCAGTCTCTAAATGGTCCATCCTTTCATCACAGCTACGAACTTTGTCTCTGTAACTCCTTCCCTGGGTGTTTTGTTCCCAATTCTAAGAAGGTGCACAGTGTCCACACTTTGGTCTTCATTCTTCTTGAGTTTCATGCGTTTATCAAATTGTATCTTATATCTTGGGTATCCTAAGTTTTGGGCTAATATCCACTTATCAGTGAATACATATTGTGTGAGTTCTTTTGTGATTGTGTTACTTCACTCAAGATGATGCCCTCCAGGTCCATCCATTTGGCTAGGAATTTCATAAATTCATTCTTTTTAATAGCTGAGTAGTACTCCATTGTGTAAATGTACCATAATTTCTGTATCCATTCCTCTGTTGAGGGACATCTGGGTTCTTTCCAGCTTCTGGCTATTATAAATAGGGCTGCTATGAACATAGTGGAGCATGTGTCCTTTTTACCGGTTGGGACATCTTCTGGATATATGCCCAGGAGAGGTATTGCTGGATCCTCCGGTAGTACTATGTCCAATTTTCTGAGGAACCGCCAGACTGATTTCCAGAGTGGTTGTACAAGCAATCCCTCTAAAATCAGGCCGGTTTCTGCTTCCCTAACTAATGCAGTCTCAGGTCCCGCGCAATTGGATTGGAGCAGAAGCTGTGCTCCACTCACCAGAAGTCTTAAGATCCTGTGGCGGGTGTTGTGGGTAGCTGGCGAGTGTCAGCTGACCCTGTGCCCCAGCTGCCCCGGTGCTTTTCTGACCGGAAGAGGGTTGTGGCCCTATGTAGGCCGGATTTCTCTCTCCCCAACCAGAGCAGTCTCAGGTCCCGAGTGATTGGACTGGAGCAGAAGCTGTGTTCCACTCACCAGCAGTCCCAAAATCCTGCGGCGGGGGTCGTGGGTAGCTGGCGGGTGTCAGGCAACCCTGCGCTCCCGCTACCCTGGCGCTGATCCGGCCGGATGAGGCCTGTGGCCCTACTCAGGCTGGTTTCTGCTTCCCTAACTAATGCAGTCTCAGGTCCAGAGCACTTGGATTGGAGCAGAAGCTGTGCTCCACTCACCAGAAGTCTTAAGATCCTGTGGCAGGTGTTGTGGGTAGCTGGCGAGTGTCAGCCGATCCTGCGCCCCAGCTGCCCCGGTGCTTTTCTCTGTTTATGTTTTTAGGATGTTGGTGAGGGTTTTGTTTTTGTTTTGTCTTGTTTTGGTGCAAGTAATCAATCCTCCAGGAATGGAAAGGAATTATGAAGTGTAAGGGATTTCTTTAGCTCCCTAGTTATCTACACTTATTGATTAATGCACATTGTTCTCTTGGATTTAAAATGCTGCTATTAGCATATTCTAAGTCGCACTGAGTATTTGAGTTTATTTCTGCTCTTCAATAACTATTGCATTAATTTGGCTAACCATTCTGAATCTTATATTTAATTTCTAAAGATATTGTCACTTTTCCATGCTTTGTATCTAGTAGACTGTAATTTTTAAGACATGTTTCTTTCTCATCTAGACTGGACTTTAAAAAATATTTTAATGGTGTTTATGTTTTAAGTTGACCTGCTTGGGCACTTCAGCTAAATTATTATATCATTGGCAAATGATGATTTTTCTCTTATCCATTCCTGTATTTTATTCCCTGTCTTTGGTCTAGTTATATTGGCTAACTCCATTAGGAAGTGTTAAATGAGAGCCAGTGTAATGAACATACTCACTCATTGTCTGGCTTTAATGGGAATGCTCTCGGTCTTTTCATTAGCAGGACACGACTTACTTGTGAGATAGACACATTTCTCATATTCAGGTAATTTCTTACCTTACTCTAGTAAGAAATATTTCAAAGTTTTAATGGCATTACATTTTATTAGATGTATTTCTAGTATCTAAGGAGATGGCCTTATTTTTTTTTTGGTTATTACTAATCATGATAATAACAAGCAAGGCTTATTTGACACAAATGATATTCAAGGTATCATTACAATATCTTAGCAAGCATCGACACATTTTGTCATCTCCTAACCTTCAATTTTCTGTTAGTCCCATGATCACCATATGTTAAGAAACTTATTTTCACAGAAGTTAGGAAACTTAGACAAGATCAAACAACACAGGCTAGTTTCCTACTACCAAACACTAGACAACATTTCACCCTGCTTTCTTGATGACAAATCAATATTCCATTCTGGGGAAATTTTGCTTGTTCAGTGTATCTATTCCTGTTAATTGCTTCCATTTAATATTAAATAATGCTAATATTTACCATTGCCTTATCAATATTCAAAGGAAAATTTTAATGATATTATCATATTTTGTTTCTTGTATCATGACTTCTGGTATTCTCATGAATACTCATGACCACGTTAGAAACATTTCTTCTTCCCTTTTCCAGAAAAACTTGAATGCATTGAAGTTATACACCTTTGAAAGGATTTTTAGACTTTTCCTTTTATGTTATATGTATCTAATCCTGGGAAACCATCTGATCCTAGGGCTTTGCGGGGGAAGAATGGCTTTCTGGTCATTTTTTTCAGGCTATGCCTTCAATATACTTTAATGTGAATTGGAGTTTACTATAGAGAATGAATACAATTCTTAATGTTAAAAGAGTATATCATAAGCAGTAGAAAGCTTTGAAGGGATGACCACCCACTAAGATGCATCTGACATATTTGGGGAGAGAAAAGTTAATTCACTTTGGTAATTAAATTGACAACAAATGTGAAGGAGATGTGAACTCTGTCCCTGCTGTTTTTTGGAGGCCTTTACACTGTGAAAATAAAAGAGACATTTCACTTGTGGGAGTGTGGGGTAATGGCATGCAGGATGCAGGGTCGGATACAGTTCTTTGTTTATTATTTAATTTGTTGGATTTGAGGATATTTATGACATCCAAAGTTGTTTTTAAAAGTGATCTGATAAAGGCAATTAAAACCATGGAGACAACTGTGAAATCAAGACCAGGTAGAAAGGAGAGAGAGAGAGAGAGAGAGAGAGAGAGAGAGAGAGAGAGAGAGAGAGAGAGAGAGAGCTCCTCAACCCAGACACAGCACTGGAGATTACCATCACTGTTCTGATGTACTTCATATTGAGAATCTCTGAGGCTAGGATTTTGTGGCTGTAATCTAAGGATTTTTAAGTACTAGGGATCCTTTCCACTGAAATAATAGCCCAGCTGGGGTCTTCAGGCTCCCCATAAACATCTCTGCTAAAAGATATTTGGTATCTAGATATCTGAGTAGATGATTTTAAATGGTTTTAATACAAGTGTGGTTTGTAATTTGTACCACAAACTCAAACAGTCCCTTGAATTATAACAGACGCATTTCAAGTGCAAAACAAAAAGTTCTAAGGCCTAGTGATAGATCTAGAAACCAGTGCCTAGAGTCCTGATGGGAGTGGTCTGATGGTGAAAAGTTTGCAACTGTAGGGAAGTATTGTCACAAGTTTAACAGGATGCTCTAGCATAATTTCTGAGTCTGATAATAATAATAACACAGAGTATGGCTGGTGGAAAACTTACAGATCATTTTAGTTTTACTGGCCATCAACTTCCACAAAACTCTAGACTACAACTTTGCCAAAAATTGACTTCCAGTAATGTTCTTAGATACATTTTACTTCTTAAAAATGTCAGGTGGGCTCACTTTATAAATCACTGTGTAATTTAGTACAAAAGTGACTCACTTAAATAAAAATAGTGGTAATTGTATTTTCCCATTGCTGTATTTACATGTAGTTGGTTCAACTTTTAACTACAAATGTTCAGTTAGATTTTCTCTTATTAGAGGTCTTTCACCCTTCAAAAAATCATTATTTCCTTGTTAATTTCCCAGTGGCTTTAGGCAGTTTCTCGCTGTGGCCATGGCTATGTGAATAAATTGTCTTTATTGCTCATGGGTTTATGAAGGAGATAAGATGCTTTTGATATATTTAAGAAATGATTATGAGATGAAGCCCAAGGAATAGTCATTAGCTTTGGTTATGCACAAAACAATCTTGTCAAGAGTCCCCTAGCAGTAGAAGCTTGAGGACTGAAAAACCAAATGTCTGTTGCCTGAGTACAACAGGGTTAGCAGTAATGTAGTAAGGTGAATAATTGAGCACTTACTGTGTGCTAGCCATTCATTCATTCATTCATTATCATTCTCGGTATTCAAAGAATGTGGATTGGATGTGTGTGGTGCGAGATACTGGATGTACAATGACTGACAAGAAAAATCATGTTCTCATTCTCAAGTGTTTGTGGCCAGATAGAGAGAGATGTCATGTAATCTCACCAAATTTTTTGGTGTTTGGGATTTCAGACTCAGAAATGGAACATAGTTCTCTGAATATAACTAATGGAAACTGGCCGTCAGCACAGGAAAGAGTTCAGAAGGTGTCCACAGAAGGTGCTATGTGAGCTGAGATGTTAGGCTTAGTTATTTTGATTCTGTTGTTCTTTGGGTTTTGTTCGTTTATTTTTCTGTTTGGGTTTTGTTGTTTGTTTGTTTTTGCTTTTGTTTTTGTTTTTTGAGACAAGGTTTCTCTATGTAGCCCTGACTGACTATTCTAGAATTCTGTAGACCAGGCTGACCTCAAACTCAAAAAGATTCATCAACCTCTGACCCCCAATTGCTATGATCAAAGGCATCTGCCACCACAGCCTGGAGGTTTAATTGGTTTTCACTACAGGAGAGAGCAGAGGAGATGGAGGGTACAGAAAGAACAATCCTGGGAGAGTTTTCACAGCAAAAAGAGAATAGGGAAGGGCAATGACTGGGGTGTAGAGTTAGGGAACAGCAGGGAACAGAATGTTGGGATATCAGATTGGTGATGGTATGACGTAGGGTAGCTGGGAGCAGATGCTATGTTTAAGATCAGTTTGAGGCTTCTGTATCAAAATGGTTGCTGCAGAAATACCCCTGGACTGCTCTGTGAGTCCAGAGGAAATATCCTGTGCTGAGGAACTTTCAATGTGTTTTGAAAATGAGTAGAAGCTAAGGAGTCAGGGAGGAAGATGAAGAGTGTTCCAGACAGAAGGAACAGAATGTTACAGAGACCTGGAAATATAAAACATTACTTATATTTTAAAGATATTAACAAGTTTATTGAGTGTGTGAGCATGTGTTCATGCATATACATATACATACGCAAAAGGGTTAAAGTAAAACATCTTGAAAGACATGTTTAGAATTTCAAGTTGAGCCGGGTGTGGTGGTGCACGCCTTTAATCCAGCACTCGGGAGGCAGAGGCAGGCAGATTTCTGAGTGCGAGGACAGCCTGGTCTACAAAGTGAGTTCCAGGACAGCCAGGGCTATACAGAGAAACCCTGTCTCAAAAAAAACAAAAAAAAAAAAAAAAGAAAGAAAAAAAGAAAGGAAAGTAAGAAAGGAAGGAAGGAAGGAAGGAAGGAAGGAAGGAAGGAAGGAAGGAAGGAAGGAAGGAAGAAATTCAAGTTGAGCATTAACAGCCTGTTAATTCTATGCTACAGAATTTCTAATCAGGTAGGAAAGTTAGCAGATAAAGCAGAGAAGATGTCATAGTTGGACCTTTTTTTTTCCACTTAAAGTAGTGTTTCTCTTACCTTTACTGAATATCATAATCATTTGGCAGGTAGCAGATGAGTAGAAGGTAATATACTCAGACCACACTCAACCCAGTTAAATGGGAGTCTCTGTAGGTGGAGTCAGACCTCGGTGTTGTGTTGCTGGTGGTGGTGGTGGTGGTGGTGGTGGTGGTGGTGGTGGTGGTACTGCTGCTGGTGTGCTGGTTTGTTGGTTTGTTTGTTTTTTCCCTTTCTAGGTAACATGTAGTACAATTGACCAGATATGGAAATCCCCCATATTTTCACACCCAACTATTCCCTCGAGATTATCTATTTGTTACAGTCCGTGAACCCACACTGACATGTCACACTCAGCCAAGTCCCCGGTTTATAATAGGATTCACTTTTGGTTGAGTCCTTTTGATAAGCTTCAGCAAATGCACAATGGTGCGAATCCACTATTACAGTAGGAATACAGGGGAGTCTCACCACCTTAAGCATCTTCAGCTCCATCCATTCATCCTTCACTCCCTCCAGTTCCTGACTGGAAGAAAAAAAGGTTACTCCTAACTAGTTGAGAAGTTGAACACAACCAAAAAAAGATAAAGCTTGGATATTTTTGGTTTGCTAGTTTTAATAAAAATAAAGTTGTATCAATAAGATTGTGACAAAGAACATTAAAAGCTGGAGACATTCTCAGTGAGTTAAAATTCAAAGAAATTAGAATACTAGATGATGGCTTTCCTAGTTAGCTCTAATTGTCCACTTGGCACATTTCTGAGCCACTTGAGAGGAAAATCTTGATTGAGGGACTTCCCAGATCAGATTAGCTGTGTGCATGTCCATAAGGGATTAGTTTTGCCATTAATTGAATTAGGTGGTATCATCTTGGGCAGGCAGTCCTGGGCTACATAAAACTAAGGATGTGGCTGAGTGCGAACCAGCAAACAATGTGTCTCTCTGTCTTCAGCTTTAAGCTCTTGTGTAAGCTCCTACCCTGACTTCCCACTGGGATGGGTGAACTATGACCTAGAAGTGAAAGAAAAGAAAAAACTTCCCTCCTGAACTTGCTTTCAGTCTGAGTGTTTTATCATACCAATGAAAATCAAACCAGAGCAATGGCATTCGTTATGCTGTAAGCACCGTCCTAGGAAACCATCACGTCAAAGGCATTGATCAATCCATCAGCATATCCCACGAGTATTCACATTTACTAAGCCCCTGTTACTCACCAAACACAAAGAAGTGCAAGCATTCCCCATCAGTAGATACGGGAACTGGAGCAGATATAACTATAATGTAATCTCAATAAACAATGGCCAGCCCAAATGGAAGATTTCTACTTCAACGATCTACTCCCAGGACCAAAAAGACAGTCTATAAACAGTAAGGGCTTGCTTCCACATATGTGCCAAATTAAAGAATGATTAAGCGAATGAGTAAATGAGTGAGTGTGTCAGTGAAAGAAACACATGAGACTTAGAAAGAAAACAATAACAGAAATATTTAAGTGGGTTGCCTAGTATACCTGAAATTTTGGAACTATTTTAAAATCTGTGGTTAACAAATGCCTACTCTTCATTCTTTTTGTTGTTGTTGTTGTTTGTTTGGTGTTTTTGTTTTGTTTTGTTTGGTTTTTTTGAGACAGGGTTTCTCTGTATATCCCTGGCTGTCCTGAAACTCACTTTGTAGACCAGGCTGGCCTCGAACTCAGAAATCTGGCTGCCTCTGCCTCCCGTGTGCTGGGATTAAAGGCATGTGGCACCACACCTGGCTCCTACTCTTCATTCTTTTGACAGAGCCATTTTATTTTCTTCATTGTTTCCTGAATCCCATGTTTCAACACACTCATTCACTCCTTCATTCATTCAGGAGTAGAAGCATGGGCAAACCAATGTGCGTCTGCAATGTCATTTCCTGCAGGCTTGTATGCATCTACACTTCAGAAATTCAGAGGACTTCCCATTCATTCCATTGTTCTTATCAGTATATGGTGTTGGATTTTTTTTACTACACTTTCAAATCATTTTTATGATTGTTTTTCTTCATACCGTAATGTTTCTTCCTCCTTGAATGCCCTCCTATGACTTAGCAATGTAACAAAGGTAAATCTCTTGGAAAGTAGCATCAGGACCATTTATGAAACATACCTTGTTTGCTTCTGGGAGTTCATTTGCTCATTCAATCAACAAACTGTAACAAATTAGGTACTTGGCATAAAGAGATGAACGGGCTATGCTCCTTACTGTCTGGGAACTTGTGGTATTGAAGAGAAGAGTGACGTTTAGAACAAAAAAGAGAATAATAGCTGCACTGAGGATTTATTGGTGGTAGAGAAGGAAATTACAGAAAGAGGGGTGTTAAGCCTATACAGAAGCTTTCTTTTAGAGAGGAATATTCCAAGAGGACTCAAGATAGCTGTGTACATTTCAGGATAAATGGAGACTGTTTCCCAAGAGACATTATTGTCCAGTGCATATGAAGAGGGTGAAAAGGGTAAGGTTCGGGGAGCCTATCTAACCTACTTGGAAAAGCAAGTAAGCTCAGAGAAGAAAGGTTTGAACTGAAGGCTTCTCTCCAAAGCAGACACACACATGAGGAAGGCTAGCCCTGATTATCAAAAAAAAAAATCCTTTAGTGTCAACTAGAATAAAATATGTGTAACAAGAACATGCTTGAAACTTGTAACATCCTACTGGAGCTCAAACACCATTTGGATTTTCAGTTTATTTAAACCCCTTCTATCAACGATGAAGAATTTTGACTGCGTTTTAGCAAAGAATTTTGTGATTATGCCAGAGAAAAAATGATGTTATTACAAGGGTCTACCACACTCTTGCTTCTGATCTGAGCTTCATGTCACAGAGCTGATGAGAAAGTAACTTGTGATTTTTTTTCCCAAGTCACCAAGGGAGAAAGACCATATCCACCACTAAGGGGGCTTGTGGTCTGACTCCAGTAATTCTACAGGGTTACTGTGCTCTGGCTGAGTGTGATTTAGAAGAATATGACTGTTTTGTGAAACAGATGGAGGATAGCTAAGCACAGAAACAAAGACAGGCCAGGAGGTGCTTACAACCATTTGGACCAACATTTCTCAATCTGCAAGTTGCGATTCTTTTGGGGGTCAAACAACCCCCAAACAACAGGAGTCACTTAAGACCATGTGCACACCCAAAATTTACATTATGAGTCATAACAGTCAAAATTACAGTTATGAAGTAGTAACAAAAATAATTTTATAGTAGAGGGTCACTACAACATGAGAAGGCATATTAAGGGGTCGCAAGAGGAAGATTGAGAACCACTCATCTAGGCAAACTGATCAGGTCTGCCCAAAGGTGACTGCCATGGAGACACTTGTCCTGAATCTTTTGAAAACATTAACTTACAGTACTTGCTAGCAGACTGAATACAAGATTTGAGAAGAGTTGATTCTCTTCATTTGTTCCTATTCACTTCTCATACTTCTAAGCAGAGCAATCAGGGGTCTTGTCAAGAGGGGGCAATATAATCACCACTGTTGCTTTCTTATCCACACCAAATCCCTGACCTGCCATAGAATCTACAGACTGGGCATTCTTGAAATGATGCAGCTGTCCCAAAATGCTCTTTAAAAAGAACAGTGTCTTTGTTGGATCTGTGACAGACAGAGAATGTTCTGAGCAGGAGATTGGCATATATCAAATTCCTGCATGGGTTCTAGGTCCCATGTGAATCAAGTTGGCTTCAGAAGCAACAAAGACCTTGCTATTCTCATATATCTTCATCAGGTAAAATGTCACACTTCCATTTTCTCATTTGCTTAAGGTCTCACGCGGTGCCCTTGACTTTCTAGAAATCCTATTCCTTGTCGTTAATCTCCCTGGCATCTCCTCTCTGCTGCTGGCATGCTCTGCTGTTTCCTTGTGAAATGTGTGCCGCCTGTAATATGTCAGCAGACTGTAGGGTGTTGTGCTTTGTTGAAATCTAGAGAGTAAGTGACTATCATATATCACACAAGGCTTGTGGCTAATAGTGACGGGGAAGGGGTAAGGATATCATTTGGTAACAAAGATCTGCTTGCAGGCTGCTCTTGCATTCCGTACCTGACAGGATACAGAAGCTGCTTTGAAAAAGAAAAAGTTACACACCTCACAAAGGTTCCATACATTTTCCACTGTATGCAGACCATGAAGAAACACTTCAAGGTGTAGACAGGAGGGAAACATAATCCCTCCTTTGAGGAACTGACAGTCTTCTAGGTGAGAGATAATAAACATCATCACACTTCAACTTCTGGAAACCATGGGGAGGGTGTAGAAAACTTGTAGCATACTCTTGAAATTGTATGCAATAGGAAGACACAGGAGAGGGAGAGATCATGTCAGATGAGGTAGGGGAGGGGTCAGAGACACAGACAGATCAGATCTTCCTATCAGAATACCTGGAGGAAGGCAGGCTAATGAGAGGCCGAGAGTCATCAATGGGAGATGGACCTCAGAGGACCGGCACAGGTGAACACTGTTGCTTTTCTGGCCTACTAAGGTAATGGTTGTGTTTCATTGCCTGGATTCTGCTGCAGTCTTTCTGACTTCAAGAAGCAGGATAGTTCTAAAAGTGTTTATCTTACTTAAGGAATTTAAAAATATAGCTTGGTAGATACTGGACAGTGTTCTAAACCCTTTAGAAACAGTAACTAATCTCTGTTCACATCCCACATCAGCTCGTATGGTGGGTGGAGAAACTGAAGTACAAGAAGTGGGCCTGCGTGGCAACAATGAGTAGAAACCAGGATTGGCCTTGGTGCAGCTTCTTCTTCTTCTTCTTTTAATGAGTATTTTTATTAGATAGTTTCTTTATATACATTTCAAATGCTATCCCAAAAGTTCCCTATATCCCCACCCCGCCCTGCTCCCCTACCCACCCACTCCCGCTTCTTGACCCTAACTTTCCCATGTACTGGGTCATATAAAGTTTCCAATACCAAGGGTCCTCTTTTCCCAATGATGGCCAACTTGGCCATACTCTGCTACATATGCAGCTAGAGACACAGTTCTGGGGGTACTGATTAGTTCATATTGTTGTTCTACCTATAAGGTTGCAGACCCCTTCAGCTCCTTGGGTGCTTTCTCTAGCTTCTCTTTTGGGAGCCCTATGTTCCATCTTATAGATGACTGTGAGCATCCACTTCTGTAGGCACTGGCATAGCCTCATATGAGACAGCTATACCAGGGTTCCTTCAGCTAAATCTTGCTGGCATATGCAGTAGTGTATGGGTTTGGTGGCTGATTATGGGATGGATCCCTGGGTGGGATCCAGTTAGACATCGTAAAGGACTCAGAAATAGAAATGTGAGTGCCAAGTCTCCAGGGTCGACTGCCAAGTCATCAAGAAGTGGGCATTAGCTCTAGGTTAGGTATGCACCCTGAAAAGGAGGAAGCCTGTAAAATGCCCAGGCTGACATTCAGAAGATGTCTGGCTGAAGCTCTATAACTTGGGGTCATTGGGACAAAGTAGACCCCGGGGTCTGATTTCAGTGAATACATCTGTTAGACCAGGATTGATCAAGGCAATGTAAACTCAGAAGAGGAGACAGAGCTCTGCAGAAGCAGGCTGTCCTTTAGTCAGAGCAATGAAGGGCAGCAATCTATCCAAGGGAATGGAAGGAATGGAGACTGTGGCAAGGGGCAAGGGTGTGTGTCGAGGGTGGAAAAAAGGAACTTTGAAATGGAACATCATCTGTAGATCAGTTCCTTTGAACTCTCAACTTTGTAAATACCAACAAAAGTTGGTATGTTGATTTTTTTTCAGGGTCCTTCCCAGCTCCTAGCTGCCTGCAGAACATGTTACTAATATGTCAAATGTCTGTACGCAGTATCACAACTCACCTGGGGTTTGGGGGTTATTGTCCCTTTAGTGTTAATTTCAGAGGGGCTTCTATGGCAATTTTCCACACATCAACAAATTAAAGAGATCAGAATTTTACTGTGTTATTATCAGGGTGTAAAAAGCAAGTGCTCCCCCCCCCTTTCTCTCTGTCTGTCTCGCTATCCTATGATGTTCCTTTGTCTCTTCAAGCTTTTTGTGATCTCAAGAGTATCCAATTTGATTCCTTGATGGACGGTGGCCTAACCCAGGGTGCCTCCATCTTTGTATGGCTGCTTTTACTGATTGCTTTAGTTTGTTGGTTGGTTGATTTGTTTTTGTCAACATAAAGCTAGACATAAAGCTAGAGTTATCTGAGGAAAAGGAACCACAATTGAGAAAATGCCTCCATGAGCCTGGCCTGTAAAATCCTGTGGGACATCATCTTATTATGATGTGGGAGGTCCCAGCACAATGTGTGTCAACCATAGACAGGTAGTCCTGGGCTGTATAAGAAAACAGGCTAAGCAACCTTTGGAAAGCAAGCCAGTAAGAAATACCCCTCCGGGTCTCTACTAAAGTTCCTGTCTCCAGGTACCTGCCTTGAGTTCCTGCCCTGACTTCCCTCTGTGATTGATTGTGACCCAAGATTTGTACAATTAAGTGAAAGTGTTTATTCTTAAATTGCTTTTGATCATGGTGTTTTTATCACAGAAATAGAACCCTAACTAAGACACTGTTATTCTGCATATATGTCCCTTTTTTCCTCCATTAATTTATTTATACACCTTACACCCCCATCACAGCCACACAGTCCCCCTAGCACAGAGCCTCCCCTACCCCCTTTCGTAGAAGAAGGGGGAGGCCAACCCTGGGTACTAATCCACTCTGACACATCCTGTCACTGCAGGACCAGGCACACCCTCTCCCACTGAGACCAGACAAGATGGGCCAGTTAGGGGACCAGGAACCACAGGTCGGCAACAGAGTCAGAGACAGCCCCTACTCCAGTTGTTGTGGGACCAGCGTAAGGACCAAGCAGAACTTCTACCATATATGGCATATGGGGGTCGGGGGCAGTGACTAGGCCCAGCCCATGTATGCTCTTTGGTTGGTGGTTCAGTCTCTGAGAGCCCCCAAGGGTCCAGGTTAGTTAGCTCTGTTCTCTTCCTGTGGAGTTCTTATCCCCTCTGAGTTCCTTAATCCTTCCCCAACTTTCCTACAAGACTTCTTGAGTTCAATCCAATGTTTGACCTGGGGGGCTCTGTATCTATTTCAGTCTACTGCAAGGTGGAACCTCTCCAAGGACAGTTATGCTAGGCTCCTGTTTGCAAGCATAGCACAATCAAAAAATTAAATAAAATAAAATCAATAGCCCTCCTTTATGTAAGTGATAAATAGGCTGAGAAAGACATCAAGGAAACAACACCTATAACCACAGCTACAAATAATATTAAATATATTAGTGTAACTCTAACCCAGCAAGTGAAAATCCTATATGACAAGAACTTCAAGTCTCTGAAGAAATAAATAAAAGAAGATATCAGGAGATGGAAGGATCTCCCATACTCATGAATCAATAGGATTAACAAAGTGAAAATGACCATCTTATCAAAAGCAACCTACAGATTGAATACAATTTCTATCTAATGTTTTTCTTTTTTAAATAGTTCACCCCATGACCTCCTTCCAACTCTCCCCTGAGGGCCCCAAACCTCCTAACCTTTTCCCGATTTCATGTCGTTATCATCATCATCATCATCATCTCCCTGAGCAATTGGTGCTGATGATGGGTTTGAGGCTATCCACTGAAGCATGGGCACTCTACCAGGGACCATATCCAGACCCAGAAAAGTGTCTTTCCTTCCTTTTTAGCCGTCACCTCCAAATAGCCCCTCAGCCTACTAATGTCAGGCCTTGGTATTCCTGGCCATCAAGGCTGGAATTTGGACTGCCTTAATCGTGTTCAGGTCCTATGCAGGCAAACACACTTGCTATGAGCTGATGTGTGCATCAGTAAGGTCATGGCTGACAGAGGGCTTTCCTCCACCAGTTTCTGGCTCCTACATGTTTCTGCCTATTCCTCCTAGCTGTTCCTGGAGCCTAGGGGTGGGAGCAATTGACCACATATGGCTGAGCACTCACAATAACTGATTTTCAGCATTTTGACCAATTACAAATTCCTGGACTGATCATTACTCCACTACCCACTGCAAAAAAAAAAAAAACAACTTTTCTGACCATGACTGAGAGCAGCATAAATCTGTGGGTATAAGCATACTAAGAAGGTAATTCAACAATACAACCATTTACTAAAACAAAATAGTAGCTTCCCTGCTAGATCCACAATATCCCTGGTCATGGCTCTTGACCACATTTATAGTAGCAAACAGGCCTTCTGCATAGAAGGCCTCAGAACCAATCAGAGGAGGTTAGCTAACCCCATACCTGCTGTGCAGCTATTACACTAGTGGGCAAAATGTAGCATGCAGGGCCCTGTTCTGGGGAGACTGTGGAAGTCTTTTCTCTCCCAGAAGTCTGTATAATACCTCTCTGCACTATGAAAGTGAGTATGTCTGTGATCAGCTTTAAGGTCTTCACTAAGCACAGCTAACACCATTTTATAATATTTCCCTTAATTACATCTAGAAGGGCCTTGGTTTCAAATGCCTTGCATCTATAGGCTACAAAAGCCAGGACTTCAGTTAGATCACTTAGCTTAGCAAAGCATCATTCAACCCTCTTCCCTCCACCATCTTGTCCTTGGGCAAGAATGCAGGTAAATTTGATACAGAATAGTAGGGAGGACCAATACTGAAAGAATGAAAAAATGACCCTGGAGAGGAGGCTGCCAAAGGAGAGGGAACCTAGAAAGACCTAGAAACTGCAGAAGCCGGAGGGAATTCTGTTTACAGAAAGGATAGGTGTTAGCAACAAAGTCACACACCACAGAGAAATGTGGAACTCACAAAATGAGTATGTGTGGGTGAGTGGGAGGGTTGCTTCTGATAATCCTAGCATGAATGGATATACCCATCCATTCAGGACAGAAAGGGTGGGAAAAGGAGGGTGTTTCATGGTGGAATTCCTGCTAGTCAGCTCCATCCCCACTTGGAAGCTCTTAAATTCCATTATGCACATCAGGAGCCTCAGGAACCCAGTGAGGACATTCTCATATTCTTACATTACTGGTCTCTCTGATGCATGCATAAGAGTGCATTTTATATCAATTTTCTCATACAATGTATCGAAGTGGCATATAAATGAATGACTATGTCTATATAAGGTAATTATTTCACATGACAATATTTTGACTTTCCATTTCCTTTAAATTAGTTTTACATGGTAGGGGGCCAATTCACATTTTAGAATTCATGCGGAAGCTATTTTAATTGTGGCTTCAAACACAGACACTTGCATTTGGTAAACGTCAAATTTCAGCCTTATTCTGATTTTACTTCTATTGGGTTTATTTTTGTAAGTGTGTTTTCACAGACACCAGTTGTGAAATAGTGTAATCTGCCCAACCCAAGGAGGGTTAGATGCTTTGAAAAAAATTACCTTCTTTTATCTGCTAGCAAGAAATAATGTGACTTTCCTCACAGTTACCAGAGTTCATTTCAATTAAATGTTAATGAGGAAAAATGAGACAAATGGGTTCGTGTGCGTTACTTCTCGGGCCTTTGAATTGTTATAAATTCACTTGCTGCATTCGACTTAGCCTGGTATGATGATTTCATTTGGTGCTTAGAAATTTCACCCAAATTTCATACAATGGGTGCCAGAGGCAGTCATCAGTGCCTGTGCCTAACTCTGGTGGTCACGTTATCCATCTAAATCTATACTCGGAGAAGGGGCATACTAGGAAGGTGAGAGTGTCATTTGTCACGGTGTTCTTGCATAAAGATAGCCGGGGCTCTGGGAATAAGGTGCTGGGCTACTTTTTCTTCTCATTAGTTGCTTTATTTGTAACTGCAGGGGCTGTCAGAAGCGGGAACTTAATAACCTTCAAGTTTTTGTGCATTCTTATAAAAATGACTGCATGAATTCTTGCCAAATCATTTTCCCCAGGAGGGTTATCGGGAATACTTTTGCTGGTGAATACAGAATAACTCTTCTTTGGGGAGCTCTCAACTGAATTAAATATATAATTGAAGTAGATTTATCCAGAATGAGACATTTATGCTGATCGTGGACAGGTTTTGATGATTCTGAGCCTTTACTCAGAGTGTCTTTTCAATTCGGGAAAAGTTGGAGGGAAAGGACCAGGAGGGCTGTTAGTACAATCCCAGAGTTAGAGACGAATATCTCTTTATCTGTTGTGTCTTCCCATGCGTCGTGGGGAATCAAGAGAAAATCCCAGAACCCTGGATTCTGTAAAGACATCCAAAAGTGTCTGTTCTGCATCTCAGATTGACTGAGTGCACAGGAACAGGAGAGAGGGGAGACAGCAAAGACTGCTGTAGCTCTGATTTCTTCTAAATACCTTTCTTCCCATCATGGATGTTGTGTTCCCACCTACCTGGTGCAGGTCTCGAATTCCTTCTTATAATCAGTTGAGTACAATGATGCTGATCTCTCTCCCTCTCCCTCTCTTTCTCTTTCTCTCCTCTCACTCTATGTGTGTGTGTGTTTGTGTGTATGTGTGTGTGCGTGCAATCATGTGTGTGTGGTGTGTCTGGCATGTGTATCGTTGTGTGCAAAGATGAGGATGTTAGAAGATAACTTACAAGAATTGTATCTCTCTGTCCACTGTCTGTCCCAGGGGTCAAACTTAAGCCACCATGCTTGGCACAGATACCTTTGCCTGCTGAGCTCTGCATCTGAGATCTCTCATTCAACCAGGCTGACTGCCATCACCTCCCAAGATCCAATTGCCTATGGTTTGCCAGGGTTGGGTTAGATGTGCTGCCAAGCCCAGTTTATTACATAGGTGATGGGGATCCAGTTTCAGGTCCCCATGCCTGTCCTCATCTTTTGGTACAATTTCTCAATTGTTAGGTCCATGACTGCTCAGGCCCACCTCTCCTGTGATAGTCAGCTCCCCAGGTCTCATGGCATTCTCTGGATAGTTTTTACTGGGAAATCTAAAAGTGCCAGCTTCATGTTCAGAATTGAGCTCAACAATCAACCCTTTACAAAACTGGTCTCTTAGGAACACCCTTAAACCGATAATCCTGGCATTTTCCTCTGAATTTTCTTTGCATCTCAGTAATGTTTGTACTTTGGAAAACCCTAGCTGGTCCTCTTCTGAGTGTCCAGGAGCTGGCAGCCAGCCTCTGCTTGTCAAGCTCACATTGAACAGTTGCTTTCCTCTCCTCAGTAGCCTCATTTTCTTCCCCGAATGAAATCCACAAGCCTTCCCCTGATTCCCCACCACCCTTCCTTCATCCCTCCCTCCAATCACCTGCTCTTCCCCAGCTGCCCCAAACATGCTACTTACCACTTTCTCAGTGAGATTAACTGTTTTTATACTTAGTATTCATAAACTCCTCTCCTCCTAATCATAACCCATGCAGATTTTCTTATTAGAAATAGACAATGTACACTCATACCTGTGCACAGTACTCCATATGCTTACGTCTCTCTCTTTTTTCTTACAAGCGTAGTATTTCTTAATTTGTTTTAGATGTTGTCCCTCAGTATCAAAGACCATCAAGGGCACCCAAATCTGACATGTTTCAGTGCCTTGTATAGAATGAATTTGCATGTCCCCTTCTAGCATCCTTTCTTTTTTGTTTTGTTTTGTTTGGTTTTGTTTGGTTTTTGTCTGTTTGTTTTTTTTTAATTAGGTATTTTCTTCATTTACATTTTGAATGCTATCCCAAAAATCCCCCATGCCCTCCCCCCCACACACTCCCCTACCCACCCACTCCCACTTCTTGGCCCTGGCATTCCCCTGTACTGAGGCATATAAAGTTTGCAAGACCAATGGGCCTCTCTTTCCACTGATGGCCAACTAGGCCATCTTCTGATACATATGCAGCTAAAGACACGAGCTCCGGGGAGAGACAAAGTTTGGAGCTGAGACGAAAGGATGGATCTTCTAGAGACTGCCGTACCGGGGGATCCATCCAGATGAAAGGATTAGCCTCCAGATGAAAGGATGGACCATCTAGAGACTGCAATATCCGGGAATCCATCCCATAATCAGCCTCCAAACACTGACACCATTGCATACACTAGCAAGATTTTGCTGAAAGGACCCTGATATAGCTGTCTCTTGTGAGGCTATGCTGAGGCCTAGCAAACACAGAAGTGGATGCTCAGTCAGCTATTGGATGGATCACAGGGCCCCCAATGGAGGAGCTAGAGAAAGTATCCAAGGAGCTAAAGGGATTTGCAACCCTATAGGTGTAACAACAATATGAACTAATATCCTTTCATATACCATACATCAATACTATAGTACTTATTATTCCTGATTAAACCCTAATTCTATGTAAGTAGTTGCCATATTGTATAGTTTAAAGAATGGTGACCAGGGGAAAAAAGTCTGTCTATGTTCAGTAGAAACATAATTTTCTTCCAATATGTTCAGTCTACAGTTGGTTGAATCTCCAGTTGGTTGACACGGCAGATACAGAAACTATAGCTGTGTAGAAGAACATGATATGGTTGGCTATTTGCCTCTCTCCACCAAACTACAGGACCCATGAGAGTAGGAATCTAATTTATATGCTCTGCCTTGAGCCCAAAGCCTAGCACAATACCTAAGGAGATCAGGTGCTAAGTCATTATTAGGGAAGAAAGAAGGACAGTCATCTTACATTTTGTTCTAGGATGACCGCAATAAATGGAATGATCTCTTTGGATGTCAAGCTTGCTATACTGTCCAAAAAGTGCCTTCCAATGAATTGCATTTGCATTCAGAATGGACTCTGTATGGACTGTAAATTTTACCACTGTCTAGTCCCTGTCTCCACCCCCCTCTGTGTACTGCAGTCACCAAACCTTCATCTAATAAGCTGAATTCTTTCCCCCCTCTAGCCTACTCAGAACCTTTTTCCTTTATTCACTTAAATCACTCTAGAAAGATCTGTTCCTGGCCTGTTCTCCTCTGTAGCCATTTTGTACTTCATAGCTTTGTTGCTTTGCTTTCTGAAGTAGGTCAACATCCAAGATGCCCTGTAGGGTAGAGCATTGGTTTGTTTGGCCTGTCACTGCCTTCTGACAACTCCTCCATATCCACTTGGCATGTGATAGGTGTTGGGTGTTGTTTGCTTAATGAATGAAGAATTAAGCTACCAACAATCTCCCTCTGTCCCCTAATCCAATCATGGCTAAGAGCTGTTTATGGATTTGCTACCATAAACTGGTCAGCTAGAGAACAGAAAGCTTAACACCATTCCTATCAGAAAAATCCAAGAACAAAAACAGCTGGCCAGTGGTTGAAGCACACCTTTAATCCTAGCAAAAGCAGGTAGATATCTGCGTTTGAGGCCAGCCTGGTCTACAGAATGAGTTTCAGCACAACCAACGTTACAAGCCCCTGTCTCGGGGCCTGGGGTGGAGAAGGGGTACAGGGAGTTAGGGGAATCCATGTGTGGACAGAGAAGCTCTTGCTGTCATCGCAGATCATATTGTAAAAAGTCTAATTTCTTGAGACAAGCTTCCCCACAGTGGCTTCCCAGCTTCTGAAGCACCAGATCTCAGCTGGCACACATCAGCCTTGGGCTCTATCACCAGCAATAGCCCAGTTGTCTGTCACTTGCTTTTTATCACTTGTAGCTCAAGTGAGATGTAGGATCATCCTTGTGGGAGATTTCTCCTTCTGTGAATTTCTTTTTATGCTTTCTTGTGTGTGTGTGGGGGGGGGGGTTGCTGGTCATTATAAATGTCATATACTTTATGGTGACATGCACTTGACTGCAGTCCAGAGAATCAGGGTCCTGTAATGGAGTTACCCAGACATCCTAGCTCAACACCAATATCTATGTGAACACTCTGGTTCTCGTCTATAGCAAGCTCACTTCCAACGTTATAAGTCCTCACGTTAGTCATGTGGTGGTCATTACTATTGTGTGTACTGTTGCTTACCTGAACTCTCATGTAAAGCACAGACCTTGTATGTAATGAAGTTTATCTAGACTCTTCTAGACAAACTTAATTTTTATGCCTTGACATAATTTTTTTCATATTTGGACATATAAAAAGCATCAAAGACTGGGAAATAAAGTCAAAGAACCATCAGATATTAAATAATACAGAACTAAAGCCTGCCGAGGGTGCAGGCAACTAAAAATGCCCCCAAGAAAAGTACCTTTTGCAGAATTTTTTCTGGTAAAATTCAGCCCTGTGTCTATTTCTTTTGTGCTTACACTGTCTTCTTCCAAATGGTTATTACCGTTTGAACTTCAGGGAACTTACAATTAGGCAGGAGACGAGAAAACCATCAACAAATGGTTCTCAAAAGATAAAAACCAAGGGACTCCAGGAGGCCAAGGAAAATGCAAGGCAGGTGGAACAGGTGTCACTGTTCTCAAAACCGCAATAGTCAAGGTACAATCCTGGAGTGAACACACAGCCTGTCATCTCAGAGGACAAAACAAGTGAAGATTTATTTTATTTCCTGTTTTGGACTGTTAAACGTGAGTTTACTCCCCCTCCTCCATATTCTGCAAAATATGGTAACTACAATTGCTGGATGAGGGAAAATCAACCAGAAAAAGAAAAGCAGTAAAGACGTAAACCTCAGACTCACTCCTAGCCCATTGGTCAAATCTTGTCACGTGATTCAAAGTGAACTGCAAGGGAGACTGGAAGGTTTAGGGAACTGAGTATATATTTAGTGTACACAAATTCTGCCAGCCATGTGAACACTGAGTGAATTTGCTCTGTTTTCTTCTACTTACTGGATAAAAGAAATATCAGTGAACTCTCAGATTCCAAATGAAAAAAGAAAAATCACTGTTTGACCACACTGCCTTGTGGGGTTCCTCAATAGATTTGCCACCTGTCCACATTAAGCACTGAAAGCTAATTCCAGTCTTTGCATCTTACCCTGGCAGGGGATATCCTTGCCCTGTAGGACCTATTTCACAGGATCAAGTGACATATTGTAATATGTGTGGATGTGTTTCATAAACCATCAGGTGTTGTGTAAATCTATTCCATTACCTTCTTCACCACTAGCATCCCCATGGCTACCAAAGTGGAGGGGGGCTGGAGACTATCTTGGTCCATATCTGCAAGCAGAAGGAAGCCCTGCTCATCCTTCTAACATCCTCTTGTTTCTTTTTCTTTCTTTTTTTTTTTTTAATTAATCATTCCATTTGTTTAGATCTCAAATGATATCCCACTTCCTGGTTACTCCTCCACCAGCCCACATCCCACAACTGCCCTCCCCCACCCTTTTGCCTGTATAAGTGTGCTCTCCTACTCACCCACCCTCTCCTGACCCACTGCTCTAGCAACCCCTACTCTGGTGCATCCAACCTCCCCAGGACCAATGGCCTCCCTCCCATTGCTTTCGGGCAAAGCCATCATCTGCTACATATGTATCTTCAGCCATGTGCACATCCAGGTACACTTCTGGGTTGGTAGTCTAGACTTTAGAAGAACTGGATAGTCAGGCCAGCTTATGTTGTTCTCCTAATGAGGTTGCAATCCCCCTCTGCTCCTCCAGTCCTTCTGCCACCTCCCCCTACCAGGTTCCCTGAGTTCAGTTTGATGGTTGTCTCCAAGCATCCACCTCTGCATTGGTCACTTGCTAACCGGACCTCCCCAGGAACTGCCACACTTGATTCTGGTCCCAGAGCACCTCTTGACCATGGCAACAGTGATGGGTTTGGTGTTAACATCATGATGTAATCCCAGGTGGGGCCATTCCAGGTTGGTCTTTCCTTCAGCCTCTGTTCCATTTTTTTGTCCCTGTTCTTCCTTTGGACAGAAACATTTCTGGGTTAAAAAACCTTGAGATGGTTGGGTGGCCCCCATCCCACGACCAGGGGCTGCGCCTATCTACTGCTACTGTCTCCAAACTTGCTGTGCAAGTTTCCCCAGCACATCCAATGCATACTGTGCCTGTGTGACTATTTCTTACTCTGCCTGAGTCTCTTCCACCCCTGTTCCCAGGTCCTTACCCTGAAGAGACTTAGGTGTCTATCAAGACTTGATGTAAAATGAACTCCCCACACAGCTTTTCTCATGCCCAGCTCCAAGACAGCCAGAGCTTGGAACTAAAATGTCCCCTAAGTCCTGGAGACTTAGTTTCCAAATACAGGAGTCTTTAAGATGAACCCTTTTGGAAGTGATTAGATCTTGAGAGCTCTGATCACATTGAT